>NC_056749.1:736107257-736259757 GCF_019279795.1 Protopterus annectens
GAAATCTGTGCAAATCTCAGACAAAAGAACTAAACTTTTTTTTTTTAAATGATAGGGTGTGACTAATAAAAATCCCTATTTCCACTGTGTAAATTTCAGTGCCAGGAAAGGAATCATCATGTATCATTCCAAGTAGTACAACAGGAACCACAGATTTTCTTAACATTAGCCTGACAGATTGTCCATTGCAAAGTGAGCCATAATAAATTTAACAGCACACCTACCACACAGAATGTATAGGCTGCAGAATATATAATGGAGTACATTTATTTTATTTTTATTCATGCTTATTTACCAGAATAGGGCACAGATCAAACCTATTTACAGAAATAGCCTGGGTTTAAGTGCAACAAAGTAAGACCAAAAAGAGACACGTTAGAAATGGATGCATTTCATAAGTTTGTGATCTTTTATTGTATAAATTATTTTTATTGTTTCCACTTGATGAGTGCTCATGTTCTGGGATGAGACTGGAATAGGTCCAATGGGATCATTGCTCCACCGCAGATAACAAACCATATATATAACTAACTAAACAAATAAATAAGTACATCCATACACACATACATACAGAAACAAACAAAAGTAGCATCATAAACGGTATTAAAGTAGAAAATGTATAGAAGCACAAAAGTATCATCGAAATGGAATAAAGTACTGCCTGTGAATTTTGTACAGGACTGAGGTGCCGAAAGCTATAGAAGCCATGAAAGAAAGCTGTAGTCAAAATAGGAATTATGGGATCAACAAGCTGAATTTGGAAATATTTCCCACATTGCTGTATTTGCATTTACTTTGTCTATGTAGATAAGCTTTGTAGTGCAGTCTGAACTTGTAGGTGGTTTGAAGGAGGAGATTGCCATAGTTTGGGGGCTAGACTTCAGACATTGTGATCAATGCAGTGGGCTTTTGTTGGGGGGGGTTGGAGTTCATGAGAAAAGTCGCTTCTGTCGTTCAGCACAGTAATGCACAACATAAGTTTCACATACACATGCATCCCGGGCAGAAGGCATTTGTATAACTTCATACAGGATGGTGTTCCATCTGGTATAAATACTGCCACTCTGACATGCTGACAGTACCGGAAAATACCCAGATGCCCTGCTGTACGTGGATGCAAACATCTGAGCCCCCCAGACAGCGCACATTCACTGTGGGGCGGGTGATATTGTTTTACACTGCATGGTGTATAGTCCCAGAGTAATCCTTTGGGTTTATCTACAGATTTTTCCAGAAGTACATCTTACATAGCATGTCTTCTCAGCCTGCCACTATGAAACCCAAAGTTATAGAGGTGACAATAAGTAAAACAGAACATGATGCTGGTTGTCCTGATTTTTATATAGCTACATTGGTACTTATCTAATGTATAAACCCTTTTACTCCATGTGAAAATGAGTAAAACATTTCTAGCCCAATTTTTATATCATATTTGATATTTTATTTCTATTGAACTGAGTAATATCTGATTAAAATGTTCATTAAATATGTAATTATAATTTGGAATTAATAGTTTCAAGGTAGCTGTGTCTCTACTTTGTTCAAGTTGGCCTATAAATATGTAATTAAGCACTGAACATTCACAACAAAGAACATACTACTAATTGAGGAATTCCTCACAGTTAATTACTTACAGTAATTAATTAAATCTGCATTCATTTTTTTGTTTTAGTCAGTGGTGACTTCCTTACAGACCGACTTTTATAGTCAGTTTGCTGGAAGTTTGCATGCTGAAAGGAATGCTACAATAAATCTTTTCTACGTATCTTATTTTGATATGGGTGCTGATTATAATATGATTCGAGTACTCTGTATGAATTGCATATATAGTTTCCTATACATCTGGATTTGCATCCCCTATAGCAGAATTCGGAATAATGTGTTTAAAATACATAATATTTTACTCTTTTCTCTTATGGATCATTATTTGGAAAGTCAAAAATCCTTTAATTGCTTTGCTTGCTAATTACTTTGCATTAAACCTGGAGCCATAAGGGTATTTTCTTTTTAATATTCATTTATTCTACAGAGCCCATTTTCAGTGGCGGGAGAGTGAGAAAGGCTCCAGATGCATGTCTTTGAAATGTGGGAGGAAACTAGAGCACCTGGAGGAAACCCACACAAATGCAGGGAAGACATGCAGACTCCACACAGAAGGCACCCCAGTCGAGAATCAAACAGGAGAACCTCTTGCTGCATTTTATATAAACATTTAAAGGCTTTGTAATGCTGTTTTAGGAAACTGCTAGCACATTAATAACTCCCTCCTTAGGACAACACAGTGGTGCAGTGGTTGTGTTGTCGCTTCACAACAAGAGGTTCTCCAGTTCAGTTTTCCTCTGGGATGCCTTCTGTGCAGACTCTGCATGTCCTCCCTACATCCATGTGGGTTTTCTCTGGGTGATCTGGTTTCCTCCCACATTGCAAAGAAATGCACCTGAAGCATTTCTCCCTGGACCTCCACTGAAAACTGGCTTTGTTCCAAGTCGGACATTTCCAGTAAACCAATGTTAAATAAAAATAAAACACATGTCTTAACAATTTGTAGTATTATAGAGTGGTATATTCACATGAAAACCATAGGGATTACTTTTCTGATGCCTTTTTTTTTTTTTTTTTTACTTCAGTTTGCATTTAAGTCTTAACTCTGGTGTCCCATGAAGGGTGACTGTGAAACCTTTGCACAATTTACATGTCAGAGAATGCAAATTATTTGTAGAGGAATTTAAAAGGTACCTTTCTGTAGAGGACAAAGCCACGGCCACACTTCCCCTATAGGGGGACTCACTCCTCTGAAAATCCATTTACTAATAAGATCAACTTCTGATATCACTGCAGCTTGGTGAATGGAGAATTTCCTATACGAGACTTTCAACCAACAGGGTACATATATTCCTATAGTGTCTCAACTATATATACATAAATCATAATATTACAGCTGTTATGCTCAAGTAGGGAGATGGCCTCTAAAAATGAGCTACAGAAATGCTTGGAGCTTAATGATGAAGTACAGTATATATATATATATATATATATATATATATATATATATATAAAAACAGATATATATATATATATATATATATATATATATACACACACACACACACACACACATATGGGTCTTTAACGGGGGGGTGGTAAGTGCATTAGATGGGGGGACACAGAAGGGTGGATTTTGGCATGATGCCACTACATGCTGTTGCATGGGCATACAGATCCCCAGTGTATACTATACCCTTGATGAATCATGATGCTGTGTGTTGGGGGTTGATAATGGTTGTATAGCCATGAATCACTAGAGAGACAGAAGTGATAACCATTGTGCAGAGGACAATTTGGAGAGAGGTTAGGGGCTTGTGATTCCTCTAAAAAAAGGCCTCGGTGTACATGCTATTATTGCCCTGTCCTGTATCACAGGTCTACACATTACGTCAGACAGCATTATCCATCCTGTTACTAGATCAGCATGTGCCCAGGGTCATTCCTCAGAACAAGCCCTCATCTCTTCTAATTTCATCATCTCCCCTGTTTAAAATCTGAGCTGTGATACTTGTTTCCTTGTTTTAGCTTTCAGTGAATCACTAACTCTAGAATATCAAAACACATTTCTGTCTTGACAGCCAATACATTTGGAAGTTTGCTTGTCAGGGTGCAGGCACTAATTCACAACTATACCAGTATCCTCCATTGCTTTTTTCTTCATATTCAGTTACTCTGTTTTGCAGTTTGCTATCATTTCCTTATTGCTTTCAAACTTCAGTTTCCCAATTTCCCAAATATGGACTGGTGCCTCTGAAAATGTAGAAACAAGCAAATAATATGTAGAAACCTTCTGAGCAACTTTGACTAAGAACTTTGTAATATTATAGGTTCATAGGTAGGTACTAGGCTATTGGCCCTAGGGTCTATACAAGCCCAGCCAAAATGGTACCCTGGCTTTTGCCACCCAAGAAAATTATTTGTCTGTGCCACTGTTGAGCAGAGCCACAGAAGTGACCCCTGGGGTGAATTTCCTATTTCCCATCCAATCATCAAGATTTTTCTTGAAGAGTGCTAATGACGAGCTTTGTTTGATATAAATAGGTAGTTTATTCCAGAGTATCCGAAGTCTCTGGGACAAGAATCTATCCCTCAGGCATGTTCTGTTTATTGTGATGACAAGGTTTGGGTCCCTAGAGAGTCTAGCTCGGAGGGATTGGGATTTCTTTAAGTGGAGCATGTCCAACAGCTCTGGGTTTGACATAGCTTTGTATGTTAGGCAGAGATCACCTCTGAGTAGGCGATATGCGACAAAGTAAAGCAGGAGTTTTTGGAAGCGGTCTGCATAGGGCATCTGTTTGAGGCCAGTAATCCTCTTTGTAAGGTATTTCTGCAGCCTTTCCAGTTGTTGTAGATGTCTAGTGAGGTACATACCAAAAGGGGCATTGTACTCTATAATGGGTCTAATGAGTGATGAGTAGAGGGGAACAATGACCTCTTTTTTTCTGGATGAGAAACCTTTTGTGATGAGGTGTGCCACGTAGAAGGATTTCCTGACTACTGTGGCAATGTGATTATCAAAGGAGAGACTACTGTCCACCTGTGTCCCAAGGTCTCTTATCACACTTTCGGTGTTAAGTATAGTACTGCCTATGTTGTAGTTCATGGGTACAGAGTTTTTACCAAAGGGGATGACAGTGCACGTTTTGGCATGGAGCTTGAGGCCATGGCTTTGACACCAGGCATCTGTCTCAGTGAGGCCCTTTTGTAGGATGTCCACATCATTAGGAGTTTCAATTATGGCTCCTAGTTTGCAGTCATCTGCGAACTTCGTTAGCCAAAGACCTTTTGTGTTTGGTATCTACTTCTCTGAAGTGCAGGCTAACAGGAGAGGACCCAGGACTAAACCCTGTGGTACTCCACTTGTCACTGGTCTGAAGTCAGATTTGGGGTGTGCTACTTTCACAGTGTGGGTTCTGTCAGTGAGCCAGTTGGCAACCCATCTTCTGACATAGGGATTTATACCTAGTTTAGTGAGTTTATCTGTAATTCCAGAGTGGGGGGTGGTGTCAAAAGCCTTGGCAAGATCTAGATAGGCTATGTGAGTGACCTTACCCTCGTCTACAGCTTTGGTGACTGCTTCAAAGAAGTCTATCAGGTTTAGGAGACATGATCTGCCTTTTACAAACCCGAACTGGGTGGGGTCCAGAGTTTGGAGATTACTAATGTCTTTGTTTATAAGTTCCATGATGATATGTTCCATGGTCTTGCAGACCAGGCTCGTCAGGCTAATGGGGTGGTAGTTCCCAGGGTCCTTGGTGGCTCCCCCTTTGTGGAGTGGGATAACCATCGCTGTGCACCATTCAGTGGGCACAAAGCCTGAGGTGAGGCTATGATTGAACATGGTACTAAGGTGTGGTTGCCAGTTTGTTCTGTAGTTCGTGCAGAACACAGCCTGGGATGTTGTCTGGTCCCATGGATGCTGTGTTCTTGGCTTTGGAGAGTGTGGTTTTTACCTGTGCAGTCGTGATTACAGGAACTTTGCATTTTTCTGGTATAGAGATGGGCCCTTTAGGGGGTGAGAGGGGGGTAAAGTTAGCACCGAACCTATCTGCCAGGATGTTGGCAATATCAGTTGGGTCTGTATATTTAGTGCCATTGGGCTGCAACTCAGAGCAGATCTGAGTGTTGCCACTGAGATTCTTGACATAGCTATAGAATGCTTTGTGGTTTTCTTTAGAATCAGTGGCGATTTTATTTTCATAACTAGGTTTGGAGGATTTTATCAGGGATCGCAGCTTCTTACTGAGGCTGACCAGGGAGCTTCTCCACTTATGGGATTTTATCTCTTTTGCAACAGTTTCTTCCTTCTGTTGTACAGTTTGTTTATGGCAGGGGACCACCAGATTGGCTTCCTTTTTTTGGAGGATAGCATTTTGGTTCTGTTTGGGATAGCATGATCCATGCACTCGTGTAAGTGCTTATAAAGTGCAGTTGTGTAGGATTCAGTAGTTGTAACTGTATTGTCCATCTGCATGGGTGTCATGAAGTTCACCACTTCTGTCTTAAGAAGCATGAAGTTGGCTTTGGAGAAATTTTTTACCATGGTTTCCTTAATGGGGGGGGGTGGGGGCACGATGTGGATATCCAGGGTGATTAGCTTATGGCCAGATCGGACCAATGCGGTGTTGACTTCAGATGTGGAACACTGGTCACTCATGTTGGTAATGACTAGATCTAGGATATTGTTGCCCCTGGTGGGGGTGTGGATAAGTTGATCCAGGGCATTGGAGTTTATGAATTCCAGAAAGCGTTGAGCAAAGGAGTTGGTACATGAGTAGTTTTCCCAGTTAATGGTGGGGTTGTTGAAATCACCTATTATTAGGGTGTTTGGTTGAACCCTAATATTTTCCAGTACATCAAGAAAAGAGGAGTGGGAATCCTGGGGCGTGGTGGGGGATCTGTAGCAAGCTACAATTTGGATTGCAGTTTTTCCCATAGTTAGTTGCACTTGGATAACCTCGGATGCATTATGCTGTGCAACTAGCCTGGAGGTGAGGATACCCTTAATGAATATGGACACACCTCCGCCTTTGGTGTTCCGGTCCAGGTTACATGGACAAAAAGTGTGGTATGAGTTATAGCCTGGTAGTGCAGGGGTGCTCTCTGGAGCCTTGAACCAGGTCTCAGTCACTGCACAGATATCGATATTCTCCATTTTAAGGAGTGCCTCAAGTGAGTGCATTTTGAGATTTAGACTTCTAGCATTGAGTAGCATCACCCTCAGTTTTTGCTTGCCTGTTCCTGTTACAGTGGTGAATTTGTCATTTGAACCTTGGCTAAAAAAAAGCACTATAGGAGCAGCAAGAACCTTAGCAAGTATCCGGAATCCCAGGGGTGATAGATGCAGGCCATCTCTGGCAAAACATCGTGGTCTGTCGACCATGTCATCCCAGGCAGACAGATACTGGATCCCTTTAGAATGACACCAGAAGCTTAGCCAATTTTTGAAGTCAATCATTTTGTCCTTGTACTGCGATATCATTCTGGGTGATGGCAGAATGCTACTCAGGGCTAGGGTCATACCTGCCTGGGCTACAAAATTGGAGAGCTCTTCCATGTCTCTCTTCATGTAGTCCACAGAGGTACATCTCAGGTCATTCACACCAACATGGACAATGACAGAGTCATATTTGTACTTGTTGTGGAGTGACCTGAGTGTGTGGGTTATGTGGTGGATCTTGGCACCTGACAGGCAGCTGACAGTAACCTTCTCCATGTTTAACCTGGTGAGTGGGACATCAGTGTGCCTGACTACAGAGTCACCTATGACTAGTGTGTTGTGTATGTTGTTTTGCCTTATTGGCTGTGGTTGAGTGGCACACTGAGTCTGCGGGCTATGTGTCATTTGGGTTGTGTTGGGGTGGGTGGAGTTTGCTTGCATTTCTGCTTTGGAGGTCTCTGTTGCTTCAGCAGATTATTATTGAGAGCCACCGTGAATGCTTTTGTGTTTCTATGTGTGGATTTTGGTGGTGTAGATTTAGTGAGACTATGTGATGAGTGTGGTGTGGTGCAAGTGTTTACCTTCTCCTCTTCACTGTCAAATTCAGTCTTGGTTGGACAGAGCTTTACCTCCAGTTTGGCAAGATAAGTGCATCTCACACAGGTTGTTAAAGTGTGAAAGGCATGCTTCAGTTTACTTGTGGCATAGTTTTTAATTTTTATTTCTCAACATTATTTAAGTTCACTTTATAATGAACAGGGAATTTTTTATCAATTAAAAATGAGGAAATCCTGCTCAAAATGTAATGCAGCCAAAGGGTAAGTATGTTGTAGCACAGCTTGGAAATCTGTCTTCCTTCAAACGTTCAGTTGTTTTGCATTCATCTGTGCAGTATCCATCTGATTGCAGGTGATAGCAGTACCCTTGTACTGAAATATTTCAAATGTTTTGTTAGGAAAACATACACAGACATCTGTCGATTTTTTTTATTTCATTAATACTGCTTGTAGCTTTACTTTGAATATGTTTATGTTATACCAGTCCAGAAAGTTCTGTTCCATCTCACTTCATTTTCTTTTTGGTCATTCGTATCAATATAAATTGTCTTTCAGCTTTCTCTGACAGCTACAAACACTCAGTTTGGCACCGTGATTAACTGTATTTTATTTAGATCAGTTGAAACTGTAAGGTTAGTAAAACAAGTTTGGCATTTAGTTGTTTTTTTTTATCATTCTGTGAACTTTTCTTCTCAGATCTCACACATACACAGACATGGTCGCACACACTCACTCACACATTCTTGCACCCATACACATAAAAGTCACACTACACACAGATGAAGATATACATTCTCACACACAAATGTGCATATGCAACACTTGTGCACTTCTGTCAGAACAAATAGGTGAGAATGTAATGTTTATATTATTGCCTATGCATTTGATCTACAGGTAGACAAGTTGGCTCAATACTTCTTTTCTCCCTTTCCCTAATCTCAGGTGAATCCAGAAAACTGAAACTTAATTCTTTGCAAATCCATGTGGATCTCTTCTTGGGCAAATGACTGTTCCGTTGCAGGTAGAACTTGGCTGGTTCTATTCCTACACTTCCCCTTCATCATTTCAAATAGATCTCTTTTGCCTTGCAGATCACCAGGCGCCCTCGGAATCAGTGTGATGAAACAGAAATCGCTTGACAAAGCATAGGTTGTATAGCAGTCCTCTGTCATGTGACCAAGACTGGCTTTTTCTCAAGAACTGGGACGTAACTATGTAGTTCTGTGTCGTGGCTTTTTCTCGAGAATTGAGATGTAACTATGTAATTCTGTCGTTAGCTGAGCACCTCTTAGGTGTGACTGACTGAACTGCTGAAAAAGTTACAGAAAAATGAAATTCTGAGGAGTGAACGGAAGACTGACAAATTTCTCTCCAAGTATATATCTCTTGCCAAAAGAAAGAAAATTTTGCATGCCTTTGTTCTCTGCAGTGGACTAATTTGCAGCTAAAGTTTCTTTGATGTTTAAGCCCATATAACCAAGGTCTGTTTTTGTCCACCTATATTTATAACTCTATGACAAAAAAGGGGGGGGGGTGTGATCTGATTTGTAAGAGTTTATTACCTTCTTGTAATTCTGTAAGTTCCACACCTAGAATAGAAACATAATTGTTATGTTGATGTTTCCTGCATTTGACCTTGAGGTGTCATGGAACAGATACATTAAACACACTTAAACTGATCACTCATCCTGCTTATAATTATTGCATGTCATGTGACTGGATGATTAATTGAAATGATGTCTGTCTGTCTGTATATAGGAATTGTGATGCACAGACAGGACATGGAAAATCATCAGCATAGCTGAAACTTAATTAGTGACAAATGATCAGTTATAAAATAGTCCCTCATTGAATCACAGAAACCTACTGTATTAATGTTTAAATATAACATTAATTAAAAATGGATATACTGAAGATAAGGTAGTCCATTTATTTTTTTATTTATTAACTGGTCAGACATACTTGTGAAGATGACATCTTTAATAACGTGATTTAAATGCATGCAGTTCAGAAACATACGAAAAGTGCATATTTAAACTGATACTGAATGAATGCTGTTAGAATACATAAGATAGTTAGCAGATGCCTTTTGTAACGTTAGTGTAACTAGACAGAATATGTAACATAATAAGTCATAAAAGTCTCTCCATTTGAGTTTTAGACTTTAGTAAACCAACAAATGCAAATATCCAACTGGTAATTGAAATGAGTGAAACAGAATAAATAAATAAATACTGTATTTCCTAGGTTAGCATTCAGTATGTGCATTTTAAATATTTCCATTTTAGTGCATTTTAACAAAAAGAAAAACATTATGCAGTACTGTTTTCAATATGACTAAAGGCTTAACTCACTATAGAGTTGCAGTTACTGAACAGGATCTTAGTTAGAAAACATTTTAATGATGGTGTGCAAGTATACATGGACAAATGGTTTGTGCAGTCAGGTGAAGTCATTTTCATAATACAGTTGAGCATAGCACAAATCAGCATCATCTTTACTGTGGACAGAAAATGTTGTCTTCTTGACATGAAGTGATTGTGATATCTGTCTGGACTGGAGAAATTCACCTGTTAGTGTGAAACAGCTGGGATGAAAAGCATTTCCCCTAAATCAGAGGCCATGGTTTTCTCACAGAAAAGAGTGGACTCTTCCCTACACATGAGAAATGAACAGATATTTGCAGTGGGGGAGTTTAAATATTTTGTGGTGTTGCTTATTGGTGGACATAGATGGGATTGGAAATGGATCCTAATGTAGAAATTCTCTAGTTGTTGTACTGGAGTGTGGAGCTGAAGAATAAAACTCTAAATATTCTTGTCATTTTATGTTGTTATCATCACTGGGCAAGAACTTTAAATAGAAAACAAGGGGACAGAGATAAGTTTCCTTTGCAATATTGCTTCATGTCAGATAGAGGGGCCTAGTGGGCTGCACGGATTTCAGAGTACAGCCACTGTTTCTTAGAGTTGGGAATGGTCAGATGATGAGGTTTTGGCACCTAATAAAGATACTAAATGTGTGCCTCCTAGTGTGGACTTTTGATAGACCTGAAGAAAAATCTCTCAGCTTGTTTGGGAATATCAGAGCATTCCAAATAATCAACTGCAGACTGTTTCTGGGGACACAGAACCCCATTCTGTGCTATTCCGCTTGCTATAACCCTGACCCTCACCAGTCAGGAAATGGATGGATAAATGAAATGCACAAATATTGTAATGTGAAGGCATAATGCCTTTAAATGGCATTTATTCAATCATTACTGCCAGTCAGTTAAAATGTAAAATGTTCTTAATGTGAGGAAATCACTCACTTTCAAAAATAAATCATCTCTGAATCTACAAGAGTCACAACCAGTTGCAAATTGCATTCATAAACCTATCTTTAACAATAATTACCATACTTAATTTCCAACATATCGGCAAGTGCAAACATTCTTTCCTTTAGTGACTGTAACGTGAAAAATCTCTTGTAATTCTGTGCATCAGCCACGGTGGAAGAAACAGCCAGTGACTGCATTTTACGAAATGTCCTATCTGCAGACAGCCAGATAAGACTTTGATTTAACATCCAATTAAAAGCCATCAGTGAAAAATTACTGCAAGTAGGCTTTTATTTTCTTTAATCGCCCTGCTATGCAAGTCTTCTGTAGACCCAATGAACCAAACATCAGGACTCATGAATTTTGATTAAAAATGTTGAGATGATTTTCTAAGTCAAGCAAATTCTTTTGTTGCACTGTTTGATAGAAATTTAATAAATTTCTGACTGTGAGCTGCTGTCATTTATCATATTTTTTTTCCACAAGACTAACCCGTTATGCTGAGGCAGTAAATTATGAAGAGCTCAGACGTTCAAAAGTTTTAAGGCCAATACTGAAAAAGAGATGTAATCACTGGCATTGAACCTTGTAATTATAGAGGCATATGAATAACTAAATCATTAGGTCCTGTTATGAATATGTAATATCCATGTTTTGTGCAGCTGCATAAATTTCTTCAGAATGCATTGCATCTGTGAGATATCATTCTGCATTATTATACTTAATAAAGGTCAAGTGAGAAATGCACTGACCATAGAAATGGTTTAATACACAATTACTGATGCCAGATATCTGGATGCATTACAATGACCGCTGGTGAAGACAGAGAGAGGAATAAGGGGAAGGTAAAATCTAGCGTCTGTTGCATCAGTCCATACCGAACAGAAGAGTGACCCAAAATGAGATGTGCTGAAACTTCAGTCAAAATATACCCACAGAAAATGGATACAATAACAATAAAAAAAGGAAAACATAGTTTGTTTAAACAAAGACACTTACTGATACAAGTAAATGTTATTCTATTTATTTTTTTGTTGACCAAGTTGGACTCTTGACGATGACAGCATACTTTTTGGGGTACCCAATGTGGTATTTATATAGTTCAAAAGAACTTTGTCACCACACAAGTGAAACTTTTTTTAACTAACATGGTAAGTGCTGTGGGATTATTAAAATGTACTTAAATTGCTGTTACTTCAGGCAGGTCACACCTAATTTTAATATTTCATCTGCTGGGGGTAACAACCTCCAGAGTGCAGTACTCATTAATGCCCCAATGCCCAAACTGGAAAATGAATACAAGCAGATTACATGGAGTTAGATCCCTCAGCCTTCTGCTTTTCCCAGCATCAGTGATGAGTGTGCAGCCTACTGAACCTCTGACACTGTATACAGTTTGAGGTGGCATAAATAATGGTTAATATTCCAAGGGCTGGATTAATTAAGGCTTTGTAACATGTTAGGCATCCAGAAGTGGAAAGGAAGCATTGCTGTTTCTGAAGACCATGTCTTACATACCTGCTCATTTGACAGCTCAGGCAGCAGCTGTCGATAGCTGAATGAAATAGTACTGGGTTTGATAGCAGCATTTCTCATTTACTACATCAGGCTCATAAAGGTGTTGCTTTTTGGAGGGGGTTGACAGAGGCACAAGACTTTAATGGGCCTTCATTTCACACGTTACTTCCTTAAGATTTTCAACAAGATGGTAAGGAAAAGATTTTAGACATGGAGGATAATTTATATTAATTTACTGTGGGATAATTGTTGCGTTGGCCTAGGCAAGGCAAGAATGGGCCCAATGTTGCACTGAAATGGCACCTGTGTACCTTGATTTACTTATTCGATCCTTTACCTGTTGTGCTTCAAAACATGCACCTTCATACCAGGTGAAGCTAGAATGAACAATGTCATGAAGCGCTATACCAGGGTATTTATGTATGGTTTATGAGGACTTAAAGCCAATACCAATTTCTCCACTTCTTTGGTTCATCTTACCAAGAGTTCAATCTACTGGCGTCACACATAAAAGTGGCTTAAGGAATCTCAGAGGCTTAGCTAAGGTGGATCAAAGGGAGTAGGTGTCCAGGACAAGGTGTTTGAATGGCACAGTTGGGAGATGCTGATTGGTTGGTAGGACAGCACTGGCATTCAGAAATGAATGCTAATACCACATTTGTGGTATGGACTGAAGTGCTTCAGCACTCTGTGTGTAGTATTTAATTGCTGCAAGCCACGTTACAATTGCAGCAAGCAATTTTCTACAGTTTTCAAAGAAGAAAGTGCTTTTTTTTTCTTGTTCCTCAAGTAGACGAGAACGCCTTTTTTGGTCCTAAAGTGCAAGGGAACTTTTTCCTCAAGTATTAGACTTTTTTTTTTGTTTTGCCCTCAACTTAAAGTTGCAGAGAGCTCCAGATCATAGAATGGTGCAGGGAGAATGCCAGAATAACTATCTATGGTTCTAAGGAACCTAACCTAAATATGATGAAATGAAACATTAGCAGCAATCAGATCACTAATGTTTCTCAGCAAAAGTACCTATGCGTCCTATTAGATCCAGCCCTATCATTTACCCTTGACACAGTTACAATTCTGTGACTGAATTTCCCTTTTTTTTTCACCAAAAGCACACTGAGCCATTACTTACTAAGCCCCAAAATCGAGTATGATCTCCCAATACAAATGCTCCATTCCAGCTAAAGAAAAGCTTCAAATAGTTTAAAATAAAATGTTTAGATTTCCTTTACTGAGAACAGAACCTGCCACAATGACTTGCTTAAGGGAATCAAATGCTTATCTGTACAGGGCAGTGCATTGCTAATACTCACTGATCCTTTTCCTAAAATTATAACTTGTGGTCAATGTCCCCCTCTGAAGGACACAATCTCTGTGAAGAACCCATCTTACATACACAGAGACAGACAGATGCCATAACTTTCATTAGAACTTGATTTTAAACAGTCTTACGGGAATGTGCTTTCTCTACATTAGCACCAACAATATTGAATCCTCTTGTTGTTGAAATAAGGTCTTTAAACTCTCTCATCATTTTCAAAAATAAACTGAGAGGACATCTGCTTAAAGGGACTGCTTGTTCTTATTTCAGAGACACTGGCGGAACTGAGATAATCAACTTCTCACTTACTAGTCACTCTGTTGACACTTGTAATATTGATGCAAATTTTGTTAAAAATCAATAACCCTCGTAACTTACAATACTATGCATATTTTTTCTTATCAGCTTTTGTATTAGTACATTTCATAAACATATCTGCTCTAAATCATGTGCATTATGTTACTGTATTTGCCACCTGTTTTCCTAGACTTATTATAAATACTGTTAAATGACTATTTGATGCCTTCCTGAGCCCATATCAAAGTCATAAGGCCAACTGACTAGCCTAATTACCCTGTTAACAAACTTCAAATACTGATAATGGACATGTTCATAGATTCATTTTATTTAACATTTGTTTTACCATGAAAGTCCGACTTGGAACACAGCCAATTTTCAGTGGATGCCCAGGGAGAAACAATCCAGACGCATGTCTTTATAACGTGGGATGAAATCGGAGCAACCAGAGGAAACCCACATGGATCCAGGGAGGAGATGCAGACTCTGCACAGAAGGCACCCCAGCCGAAAATTGAACTGGAGAACCTCTTGCTGTGAGGTGACAACCTAATCGCTGCACCACTGCGCATTCCAAACAATAATATTATTCTGAATCCTGAACATTTAAATAACTAAATTTTCATAGCATACTATAAATGTGCACACATTAGTTCATCCACTTATCAAACAAGGATCTCTGGTTAATGAAGATCACGGATGACTGTAAGCTAGGAATTGTTATGTCCCAGACTGACATCCATGCACTCCAACAGGAACTTACACTTCTCATTTGCTGTTGTACTAAAAATCGACCGACACTCAATGCTGAAAAGTGCAACATAGTAGCATTTGTTAATCACCACCTAGCTGCAGCTTATGACAGAGATAACACACAACTTCAAAACGAAAAGGTCGTGAAAGATCGGTGTTCTTGGGTGAACATCTCCCTTAGGTTTGACCTTCACATTGCAGCAGTGTTGAGGAAATCCTTTTATTTTGCACAGCTCATTGCTAAAAGTATTTCGTTAAGATTAAAAGTAGTCCTCAGCTGCTTGTATGCTGCACTGATTAGACCCATTATTGAGTATGATGTACCCCCCTTTGGAATGTACCTTTCTATGCACGTCAAACAATTGGAGATGCCTCAGACATTTGTAACTAAAAGGATCAGGGGCTTAAAAGATCTGAGTTACTAAGAAAGACTGGAGGCTTTACCCTCAACTCAGTCTCATATATACTCCTCAGGGGTGATCTGTGCAATGTTTATAGGGCTATAACAGATCCAATGGTCCAAGAACTCTTAGATCTCAATAAGTCAACAGTCCAGCTAACTACAGCCCCAGATCTAAATTGACTCCTACAAATAAATTAGACAAGGAAGGGGTACAGATTCATCATGCAGTGCCTACCCCTTGTCTGGAATAAATACCCTTTCTAATTTAAGCAGTGTGGCACACTGTTTTTAAAAAGGAGCTGGACAACTGGATAGGCATTCATAAATTCACTCCTCGTATTACTGGACTGGCCCTCCTTGAAAAGACACAACAGGATCCAAGGATGGTTACTGCAAGGTGAAACTGGCTTAGCAGCTCTGCAAGGTGAAAATGGCCTAGCAGCTCAGTTGCCTTAACTCCCAAGATCCTGTGATACTGTACATTACAGTTCTTCTTACTACTTATTAGAAAGAAAGAAAGGTTTTCATGCCCACAGAACCTATTACATCTCTGGAATCATAAAGGCCTTAATTATAATCTCCTCTTGTGAAGGCACTATCTGCCTTCCCTATCACTTCAAAGGCATACACCAACCTCAAAACTCAGAGTTAATTTGCCAACATTTTCTCCTACAGCAGACATAGAAAGTAAGTGTAGCCAGAACCTGAGACTTTCATTACGTGATATTGTCAGATTTCCAGTGGCTTGGTGGTAGCAGCAGTAGCAAGTGGGTGAACTGTCTGAGGTGATCCTTATGCCTAAAATTTTCCCCCAACTCTACTCATTCCACAGTGGAGACAGATGCGTATCATGGACCATATGCCTCACTTTGCCAGTGGACCTGCATGTACCAAATGTCAGTACACACCACTCCCCTGCATATATAGTCTGTTATGTGGTTGCAACATTGTGGTCCCCTTCCAAATATCAGTACATACCCCTTCCCTGCATATATTGTCTGTTAGGTGGTTGCAGAATTGTGGTTCCCTTCTCATCTCATTTCCCTGCCTCTGGGAAAAAGACAGCTTGTCTTTCAATATTTACTTTTTCCTTGCTGAATAGACAGCAAGTATTGATCACATGATCTTCTCCACCTATTGAAACCGAGGTTGTCAGTGCCTGAGAGCTCTTCTCCTCCTAAATAGTGCAGACTTTTCAACTCTGTTCATATATTTGGGCCATTCATGGTGAAATCAGCTATCTTGTCCCTGAAGAAAAGACTTGCTTTACATTATATATCAATTCATATCCAACTTCCAGCACTGGTCATGCAGAAAACACAAACATTTTCAAATGCCAGAATTGTATACTACTGCTAGATTTATTAAGGAAAATGTTTTCAGTTAATTGAAGTTATATTCCCTACAAGTTACATTATAGTTCTTCTAAATGTAATAAATTGCACATTATGTTAAAAAGGAAAGCACTGCTTCATGTGTATCATTATTGTATGCGCTGCATAATTTCACCATATGCACAGCAAACAGTAAGGTCAGTCCAGCATCTCTCCAGCATCAAGTTGGTCTAGCAGGGATAAGATCTTGCTATCAAGAGATTATTGACTTGTGTCTCCAAAATGCAGTATTCTTATTTAGATCTGAAAAAACAAATTTAGTATTCAAGCCATATCAATTTTGTTCAACAAACTTGAAAACAAATGTGATGCCCTAGAAATCATGTAAATCCATCTATTCATAACCCTTTTACCCATTTTTGCACATACGGTCAGGGTGTTACTTCTCTAATGACAATCATCTAGAGCCAATGATGATATATGTTCTGTGACATGATATATATATATATATATATATATATATATATATATATATATATTGCTGTTCCTGATTTTTTTAAAACTCCTTGGAGCAATAATTGATGATGAACTTAAATTCAACGATCACATTCATAGCTCAATAAAAAAAACCACCAAAAACTAGGTCTGCTTTACCGTCACAAATACTTTCTTCCCTGTGCATCCAGGCCATCCCTTGCCCAATCCCTGCTTCTACCATCCCTTCTCTATGCTTCACCTATTCTTACCCATATGCAAAGTAACCCAACATCCAAACTAGAAACCATATAACAAAGTAGCCAGATTTGCTGCAAATCAGCCTTACAAATCCCATCACTGCCTTTCATTAAAGGCTTTACACTGGCCTGAATTTTCCAACTTACTGCCTCAATCTCAACTCCTTATAGCCCACAATATACTAAACAATCCTAAATCCTGCCCATATCTTGCAAATTCTCTGATGCTTTATACTCCTCAACGCCCACTAAGAAGTACTAATCAATACTTTCTTAAAGTTCATAAGTCAAACAAAACATTTGGGAAAATACTCTATTGTCACTCAGTTGCAAAAAATTGGAACACACTCCCTTTAGCCCTTAGACTACTTAAAGACAAAAATGCCTTCAAAAAACAGCTGAAATCTTTTTTCCTATCAAATTGGATATGTTCATGCTCTAAACTAATACCCAAGAAATGTTCAGGGATAACCTAACTTAACTGTATCACTTCTAGCTCTCTCTCTTACTACTACCTACACATTTTTTTCCCCGTCATATTCCATACTAGTTAGCTCATGTTACACTCAGTTTCCCTAATCCCTTATTAATGTTCTTTAATTTATTTATTAACTTCCAAAGTTCACACAACTTTATCTGTATATTTACTTACTTCATGCCTAGTACCTTGGTTCAGCAATGTATTGACCTTAGTCTTACCATATTTCTGCTTAGTTTCTTGCCATACTATGTGAACATTTCCTTATATGTATTGTATTGTATTTCCATCCATTCTGTCTTCTTCTTTCGGCTTTTCCCGGTTAGGGGTCACTACAGTGGATTACCTGTCAGCTCATGATTGGCAGTGGAGTTTTATGGTGTTGAGTTGCCAGCCTGGTGCCCAACCTTCCACAAAAGGCACACACATGCACACACTCACACCTAGGGCCAATTTAGAGTGTCCAATCCACCTACTGCATGTCTTTGGGATGTGGGAGGAAACCGGAGCACCCGGAGGAAACCCATGCGACCACAGAGAGGACATGCAGACTCTGCACAGAAGGCACCCCAGCCGAGAATCGAACCGGAGAACCTCTTGCTGTGAGGTGGCAACACTAACCGCTGCACCACTGTATTCCTTTATTGCATGTTATGTAATTACTTCAGAAGTATGTATACTTAAAATGTGATCTGTGTTTATCTTTGTTCTTACTATTTGTTTACTTAAAACTTTTTTTTTTTTTTTTTTTATATTTTTTGGGAGTTTTTCTCCTTGGGTCTCTGCTGAAAAAGGGCTTCTAAGAACCCAGACAGACTAACCCGGTTAACAAATGTAAAAATAAAAATAAATAAATATTTTGGTGTTGCTCTCATTTTTTTTTTAGAAACACGTGAGATGGATTTTGAAGATTCCAGGTACAGTAGAGAAAAAACTTCATAAAGTTTATACATGGTGTACTAAACACACAGTGCACAATTTTTTAGCAAAATGTATTTTGCCCTGAGGTGTGCTACTCCGTATCTGCCATAATTCTTAAATTTTATTCTGTGGGTCACGTCAACACCGTCATAACACCTGTGATGACCCACTACTGGACTAGTAATCCAAGAAGCTTCAATCCTCACCACTGGCAACAGTGGGGGACATACACTGGGTGGATAACAGGTACACACACAGTATTTCCAAAGATGCAGCTCTCTGCATCAAGTACAATTTTCCTTAAAAGCATACAGACATCAGAGTCAGTCTGGGGCTGGTTTCTCCCTCTTTCTCCAGTCCCCAATAAAACTCCCCACTGGCACAGCAATAGAGTTGAGATCTCAGCTGAGTGACCAAGCCAAGACCTTCAGCACCCTTTCTGTCCAACCAGTGCTTCGTGTCTCTGCTCAAGTAGTTGACGCACACTTTTTGAGGTTTGATTTACACACACACACACACACACACACACACACACGGGAAAGGCTGGCACAGTTTTACTAGCTATGCCCCTTCTGCCCTATATATAAGGTAGTTATTACTGCCACCAGCCAACTCCTTATCAACTACTTTAAGGCCCCTAACAAAGAGTGTCCAATATTACTGTGTAATATTAATACAAATGGTAGTTTGACCAAGAGCAAGGCTATTAGGAGTGGCCCATGCAGTGTCACCAAATAAATATGCAAGTACTCTCAAAACTTAAATATCTCTAGACAGATCAGCCACAATTAAAGGTTTAAATATATTTAATGATAAATAATAAAAAACAAGAAAATACTCAGTATATAATCACAGTGATGTCAGAGTTCAACATCATAGGAAATATTTAAAACAACACTGCAGGACAGTCTCAAATAAAGAAAAATGTCTAAACTAAGCTTTGCTATATTCATGGCTATAGCCAAGAGAATTACACTGTTCCCTAGAAACTTACTTCATCAGAGCAAGGCAGACGTGTGGTGAATGGTTCCTGTTGTTGTCAGGTCCAAGACAGAATACAGAATGCACTGTCTCTCTGGAGCAAGGCAGATGTATGGTGAATGGTTCCTGTTGTTGTCAGGTCCAAGTCAGAATACAGAATGCACTATCTCGCTCAGAGAGTTCGTTGATTAATACCTCAAATATTCCTGCTGGGATAGCTTGCAGAATGACTTAATTTCTTGTCATCTGACTCTGTCTCAGGTGAAACCCCCACTGCTGGAATCTGGCAGTATTTAGCATCTACCTGTGAAAATACAGAGACCACAGACTTTTGGCAGATGCTGGAAGCCATAAAACAATTGCATTCCTCCACATTTCAAAACTAGTAATTATTTCACCCTAAAGATAATACAGAAAACTTTTCAGCACAGACCCTGTGTGTCTGTAGCTCACTGAAGACTGAATGATACCATATTTTATCGCTTAGCCATAAGGTAATTTAATTTCAGCTATTTTTCTGAAGTTAACCTCCTGTATGCCAGTTTCCACTGTTAAATTATATACATTTAAACAATTACCATAGTGCATGTACATTTCTGTTCTCTTCCTGTAAGGCACACTGTGGTTACATTTTAAGCACAAGCAGTTTATAAAATATTTTTAACAAACATCTGTACAAACCAGTTTGATATAGACATGGCATACAGTTCTAATACATTTGTAACACAAGCATCTTATATAAATCATGTTGATATTCACAAATGACATGTAATTATTTACAGAATTCCATATAGGTGTGCTGGCAGTATCCGTCTTTGTCACAACACCTACTCAGAGAAAGCAAGCATGACAAATCAGTCCAAATTGTATAATAGCCAGTGCATAATGTCATACAATAACAATGTTCAATTAACTTATTCCCAATGGTTCAAAGTACAGTCTGTTCTTATGTGATAATGTTTCAAGAGTGGTGACTTCTTTGTGTTTATTTTTATCAATTTTTGTACAGCTAATCCTATTCGGTTTAACAATAAGGTCTATTTTCATCTGGAAGAAGAAAAACTGATGAGGTTAAGTGACTCATTCAGGGTCCCACCAAAATGGTAATGAGATGGAATGACTCACTAAAATTCCCACTCACTGCAAGGCAAATGTAATGTAATTTAAATCCATAACAGCATGAAAGCTTGTACTTATATTGGTCCATACAAAAAGATGTAGAATGTTCCAGCAAGATATTAAACGTTAATACACCTGTGTTATTTCTGGCATATTCCCATAATAAATTACAAAATATGATATATGAAAAGGTTAAAGATGTCAGTTAAGTAAACTTTTAGTGACACTAATCCTCTTAGAAATGTATTTCATTTTCTGACCCAGTGTTCCATATAACAGATGTACATTGTATTATGTTTCTGAAACTGTAGGTAAACCAAACAATACAGGAGAAGGTGTGTTTA
Source organism: Protopterus annectens (assembly GCF_019279795.1). Lineage (NCBI taxonomy): Eukaryota > Metazoa > Chordata > Ceratodontiformes > Protopteridae > Protopterus > Protopterus annectens. The sequence continues at coordinate 736,128,321 of NC_056749.1, forward strand.
ATTTATGGCCATACATATCCGCTCACACCTCTCTTTGATAATTATGTTTTTTGAAAGTCAGCTACCAAAAAAGTGTTACTCGTACCACAAAACTGAAAAAATGAGCTATGACTGAAATCACGTGCTTAAAGGAATAAGTAAACTTCACAATTTAAAATGGTGTCTCCACCTTATTGTAAAATATAGAGGTTAGGAGTACTTGATGCATAACATGGCACATGATAATGTGCCATGTTCCAGGCCATGGGGGTGAATGAGCTTGTAAAGGGCAAGGCTTAGATCTGCCTCAAACTACTTTAAAGGTTAAGCTCTAGTGCCTCTAAAAGTTTTGTTAAAAGCATTTACAGAAATGGCTAACAGTAATGAATGAAGTAATATTTAAAGCAATGGAGCAGAAAACTGCTGAAATAAAAAAAAAAATCAATCTGACCTCATACTAAGACAGACACCAGTTTTAATGTATACATATGAAACAAGAAGTTCTATCATCTATCATGAGAAAGCTTGATAAAGAATAGCTATAAATGAGAAACCTTGCTCATAAAAATGTACTTTATAAAGCCTTATTAAAGACTTATTAAATTATCTTTATCTTTAGGAACTGTTTTAATTATCTGTATTAAAAATCCAACTATTTAATAATGTATTAATTAATACTAATTTGTTAATTATTTAATAATTGCATTACTATTATTATTTACTTGTCTTTATTAAAGTTTTTACTTTATAAAGCTATAAACGAGAGACTCTGAGAAAAAATATTTCTGGAACAAAAACACGTTTTATTGATTAACAATTAGGATATATTCAAAGCAAAAGAATTTGCAAACAAAAGTACATGCATAAAGTTTCTAAACACACCAGTTTAAGTGAAATTTGTAAGATGCTGAATGTGGTCAGTAGATTTTAGGAATTAACTATGGAAATAGCAAAACATTTGGGGAAATTATAATACTGAGGTGAAATGCATAGAAACCAAAAAAAAAAAAGTTCAATACAGAAACCAGAAAAGCATCGCCTTATCAGTGCTGAAGAACATAAAAATGTATATCATGTTATTTTGCCCAAAATGATGGTACCATAATTAATAAAAATATAAAAATCAGAAATAGATATACTTCTTTTATAAGTGTCCTAAGCAGTGGGAAAAAAAACAGGTAAAAAGACAAATGAATAATTAAGAAAAACATGAGCATATACGAGATAGGTGAACTCATTTGAAGCAGAAAATATAAACTATCAAAGTTTCAAAAAAATATGTAGATAGAGATTGATAAGACACCAGCTTTGACACATTATCAGCTGAATTTTAAAAATAAGGAAGAATATATTTAATTGTAAGTGTTGCATAATCACACATTTGCAAACTGGAAAATGCCTAAATCTTTGCAATATGCAAATATTTAATTTTTAAGAATGCTGGTGATGTAAGTGATCAGACTGGTCATTACTGACAAATGTTGTTTCTAAACACTGATTGTATGACACCAGCATAAAACATTACCTACTTTGTAATACATCTTGTTTATTTGTCAGGTGTGACTTTGTTTAGACAATTGTGTGACTCTAATAAAATACCTCAGGTAATTATGTATCATTTTGAAATCAGTATTCATAAAGAAGCGAGAGCACCTAGCTGCACAACATGAACAGAAAGTTCTGGATTTAATAAACAGAAGACTGATATTTAGAGTACTACATTATTATTAGTGTCTGTGTGTGTGTGTGTGTGTGTGTGTGTGTGTGTGTGTGTGTGTGTGTGTGTGTGTGTATGTATGTATGTATGTATATATATATATATATATATATATATATATATATATATATATATACACACACACAGAGTATATCTATCTATATCTACAGATAAATAGATACAGATATATACACACACACACACACACACACACACACACACACACACACACACACACACACACACACATCTGTATTTATCACTCTAGCCAAACCACCTTCTTCTTCTTCTTTCGGCTGCTCCCGTTAGGGGTCGCCACAGCAGATCAACTGTTTCCATTTCTTCCTGTCCTCTGCATCTTGCTCTGTCACACCAACCACCTGCATGTCCTCTCTCACCACATCCATAAACCTTATCTTAGGCCTTCCTCTTTTCCTGTTACCTGGCAGCTTCATCCTTAGCATCTTTTTCCCAATATACTCTGCATCCCTCCTCAGCACATGTCCAAACCAACGTAATCTTGCCTCTCTGGCTTTGTCTCCAAACCTTCCAACCTGGGCTGACCCTCTAATATACTTATTCCTAATCCTGTCCATCCTTGTCACACCCAGTGCAAAGCTTAACATCTTCAGCTCTGCCACGTCAAGCTCTGACTCCTGCCTTTTTGTCAATGCCACTGTCTCCAACCCATATAACATAGCTGGTCTCACTACCCTCGTAGACCTTCCCTTTCACTCTTACTGGTACTCGTCTGTCACAAATCACTCCTGACACTCTTCTCCATCCTGCCTGTACTCTCTTCTTTACCTCTCTTCCACACTCACCATTACTCTGAACTGTTGATCCCAAGTACTTAAACTCATTCACCTTTGCCACCTCTACTCCCTGCATCCTCACCATTCCTCTATCCTCCCTCTCATTCACACAGATATATTCTGTCTTAGTCCTGCTGACCTTCATTTCTCTTCTCTCTAGAGCATATCTTCACCTTTCCAGGGTCTCCTCCACCTGTTTCCTACTCTCACTACAGATCACAATGTCATCTGCAAACATCCTAGTCCACGGGGACTCCTGTTTGATCTTGCCTGTCAACCTGTCCATCACCATTGCAAATAAGAAAGGGCTCAGAGCTGATCCTTGATGTAATCCCACCTCCACCTTAAACGCATCTGTCACTCCCACCGCAGACCTCACCGCTGTCACATTACCCTCGTACATATCCTGTACCACTCTTACATACTTCTCTGACACTCCCAACTTCCTCATACAATACCACAACTCCTCTCTAGGCACCCTGTCATATGCTTTCTCTAAATCCACAGACACAATGCAACTCCTTCTGACCTTCTCTGTACTTCTCCATCAACACTCTCAGAGCAAACATCGCATCTGTAGTGCTCTTTCCTGGCATGAAACCATACTGCTGATCACTAATCATCACCTCCCTTCTTAACCTAGCTTCCACTACTCTTTCCCATAACTTCATACTGTGACTGATCAGTTTAATCCCTCTGTAGTTACTACAGCTTTGCACATCACCCTTATTCTTAAAAATTGGTACCAAAACACTTTTTCTCCATTCCTCAGGCATCCTCTCACGTTCCAAGATTTCATTAAACAATCTAGTTAAAAACTCCACTGCCATTTCACCTAAACACCTCCATGCTTCCACAGGTATGTCATCGGGACCAACAGCCTTTCCGTTCTTCATCCTCTTCATAGCTATCCTTACTTCCTCCACTCTAGCTATACAACCAGTTATTTCTAATTACCCCTCCAGTACTACATCCCTTGTACATGACCTAAAAAGAGGAATTGCAGTATATGATTAGTTAAAAAGACGTTGATCTGCTTGTGCTGAAAATATTTTCATATATAAATAAATATTTATATTATACACACGCACACACATATATATATATATATATATATATATATATATATATATATATATATATATATATATATTCTATAATGTATTACTATAGCAAGCCAAATCACTGAGTGGCTCAACAGTGTCTTTTGCAGGGGAGCATACCCCCCACCCTTACATGAGGAGCTTCATCCCTGCTAATTATATATACTAAATCTGAGATTGCACAACAGGAGGGAATTCAGTGACTGCTGCCATCTTGTAGTCATCTGCTAACTTGGTCAACCAAAGACCCTTGACATTTGCTTGGACATCTGGGAAATAGATGTCAAATAGGAATGGACAAGCTTAGAGCCCTGAGGGACCCCACTAGTGATTGGTCTTTTTGTGGAGATGGTTTCATATATTTTGATTTCCTGTGTCCTATCAATGAGCCAATTTGCAACCCACTAAATGATATATGGACATATTCCTAATTTAGCAAGCTTTTTAACAATGCCCGAGTTTAGTATTGTGTTAAAAGCCTTGGCCAGGTCAAGGTAGGCGGTGTGCATAATCTTCCCTTCAACCATAGCTTTGACGACCAACCAAACTGGGATGTAGTTCATGTATGGAGATTCCCTTTGCCATTATTAACTCCATTATAAGTCTCTCCCTGGCTATGAGACTCACCAGATTTACGTATCTGTAGTTACTGGGTTGGTGGATGGCCTCCCTTGTATGGGGATATGACTGTTGCTGTCCTCCATCCACTTGGTACAAAGCGTATTTGGAGGCTGAGGTTGAACAGTGTTGTTAGGGACATAGAAATATCTTGATTCATGCTATTCAGGAAGCATCATGAGTTGTTAAGAGCCCACAGTCTGTCTCCAGAACTTAGTCCTGTGTGATGGTTGGGTTTGTTATGATTTCTGATATTTCTTGTGAAATTTCTGAGAGTGAGGCAGGGTTAAAGTCTGAGCTGAAGTTTAGCCAGTAAGTTTGCTATGTCCTCAGCTGTAGTATAGATAGTGCCATTTACAAGCAGCTCAGCACGCTTCAGATTGTGGCTATAGCTGAATAAGATCTTGTGGTTGTTCTTGGTGGGGGGGGGGCTATTTTCTTCTCATATTTGGTCTTTGCAGTTTTAATTTGAACCCTAAGTTGCTAATGTAATGCAATGATCAAATTCCTATCTTGTGGAGTGTTGTATTTCCCATTTTTGGAAAATGGTTTCTTCTTTTTATATTAAATACTAAATATACTTTATACTAAAGCTTTTTGTTGCTGTGGTTCCACCATGGTGGTTTGCTTTTTTTTTGGGGGGGGGGGTTACTTAGTACTTAATCCTACTGATACAACTGCTTCAAATCAGTTTGAATTTTGGTATAGGTTAGCGGGGTGTACATTTCTGCATAAACTAGTTTGTGGGGTGCACGTTTATGCATAAACTGAAGAGCATTTGGGGTTTGGGGAAGTTTAAAACTTGCCATGGTAGCATTTTTGAGGAGGAAATGTGCCTTGGAGAAATTTCTAAAAATACCAATGGTGGTGGTGTGTGTGGGGGGGGCAGGTTTTAATTTTGTTTTGAAGGATCAACTGCAGAGTATTCTGGATTCAGAAAGTTTTAAAACTTGCCAGAGTACCACTTGGAAGGAGGAAACTTGGCTTAAAGAAATTAAAAATACCAGTGGTAGGGTATTTCTCAGGTCTTAATTTTGTTTTGAAGGAGATGTCTTTGTGTTTGCAGCTTATGAGTGAGGATGTTACACTAGGGATGGGTCATAGTTCACCCATAACAATGAGAATAAGGTTAAGGGTGTAGTTGCCCCAAGTAGGTACTACAACTAGTTGTTCCAGGGTACTTGTGTTAATGAAGTTCTGGAAATCTTTGAGCATGCACACTACAGTTGGTATATGTTTCCCAGCCTGTACCTTAGTAGTTGTCATATTGCAGGAAAACAGTGTTGGGTTTAAAGCTAAGTGACTCTAATTCATTTCAGTAGGTTTTATGGCATAAATGGAGTTTTATATCTTACAAGGATATGGTAGGGATTTTGCTCATGGTAAGCTGTTCATGATAATTCAGGGTCATCATGCTGCTTAACCAGCTCAAATGGGACCAGAGTGACCTAGCCTAAGATTCAAAACCACAGTGACCTGTTGCCTATCCATAAAGGTGTGAGTAATTAGTTCAGTTCATATTGTATGTTTATTTTCTCCTGAATACATGTAAAACCATTGAACACTGGAAAGGCTTATTTCTGAATTACTGGTACAACAGGCTTTGTGAATATTCCTCAACAAGCCTTTCACAAACAAAGGTCAATTGTCACAAACTATCTGTTTATATAAATTGGATAATTTAGTATGGGTGGTCAGTTCATCTAATTCATGAGGATTAGAAAAAGAAAGCTGACTGATTTAAAGACTGTTATGGGGAAAGTCAGTAATAATATTTGAAAAACAAATATCAGGAAGTGACTTCTGCTCTTCACTTAAAGATTATTACAGGAAAAAATCAATAATACTGTTTATAGTACATACTGCAGAAAATGGCTTAAGGAATGAATTGAAGATGTTAAGTTAGGGTTAATATGAAGGTGAATAATCAGACTACTGTCATTTCACGCTATCACGCTATTGCAACTGCGACTCAAGCTCATGCTCAGCTGATCAAAGCAAGTGAATACAAGTCCCATACCAGAGGTGTCAATGCAGGCTAAGAAAACATTTGTTGGAGATGTTGACGTTATATAATTAGTTTATGAAGTCAATAAAGTTGCAAGTACTGCAGGCATTCACTGCAAGTACCAGCACACTAGCTTGCGAGAACCACAATTTATTGTACAGAATCAAGTTAAAAATAACCATTAATTAGTATTACTACATCAATATAGCTTCATAATGTTTAATATTCTGATGACTGAAAAATGAAAATGGCTGACATGTCTGTACAGACAGACCATAGTTTAAGTGTTTGTACTGGCTGTGCTAATATGAATACACAGACAAGTAAAGAGGCTTTTTTCCCCTGTGTGTGTCTTTGGACAGACCACATTAAATGTGATCTTCAAAGTATTTGAAATGTAACACATTGAGTGAAACAACATAGTTTTAGGATGTAAGGGCTTACATAAATGATTAATACTTATTCGTCATATAAGATCTAAAGAGGTGGCATGATATGTTGTCCGGAACTCTACAAATTACAGCTTAACGTTAAGAATGTACTGGCATAAGCTTTGCTGAAAACAAGGCCAGCTCTGTTGATGTGGAGAAATAAGGGCCTTACCATGAGTCAGGTGGCTTGTGTTTAGTTGGTGTCTTTGGCACCTGCTGGAACTGGACGAATGAATGTTGGAGTGACGCAACTTTGTGGGTTTTCCTCTCTTTGGGGGTAGAGCATTAGGACATATTTAGGTGGCACTCAGTTACATGATAGAAACCGTGGAGGAGACTGGAGTTGACACAGAAGTGCTAGATGTGAAGGGGTCAGGGCAGTCTTGAATGGCTTACATCAGCAGCAGAAGTGAGTGATATGTCTTTGTTGATGTAACTTAGGGTGATGTACTAAGCACGCACATCAGGGTATGGACTAAAATAGAAAAAAAAGGGTTCAGCTGCTGCCCTGAGACTTATTTATGGTGTACGGTTATTGCCTTTCAGGGAATGAAAGGGCTTGTAGAGTGAGTGGCTGGGGATGTTTGATGGACATAGGATGAGAAGAAAAAAAAAAACAATGAAAGCCGCACTAGAAGAAAATATGAATTGATATTTGGCATACATACATGCTGCATAAAGGCAATATTAGGTAGACTGCTTGGCATGAATGACCATTAAAGTTACAAGAGCATATACATATGTGTTAGTGTGATCTGCATGCAATTATGAAAATCAAATGTTATGATTACAGTTGTGAGATGTACTCCATGGAAAAGAGTACCTAATATACATACATTAAAACTGACATCTATCACAGTGTAGTGTACATGCAATCTATCTATGCTAATTTCATTACACTATGGGAGGATATTCAGAAACATCTGGCACACTTGGAACTAGACAAACTTTCAACTTAAACACTCACACCATTCATTTCACAGCCCAGCACTTGCTCAAAACTCATAGCAAGCACTAATTAACCCTAGCACCAGACACCCCCCTATACTGTCCAAAAGGACAAAGTTCTCTATTCATCCCTACCAGCCAATCAGTAAAACAGCTCACTTTATCTATTCAGGCATGTCCAAAGGGCAGTTTCAGGTGTACTCTCCAGTCCAACTGGTGAATCTGGGCATTTTGAGGCAATGTTACAACTGCCTCATGTACACAGACAACCCTCACCTCCTACCACCAAACACTAATATATGCAATTATACAGCCAAACTGGAGGCAAAGCTCTCTCAACCCAAGACTGGAACTGACAGTCAAGAGGAGAAGGGAAATACTTGCAACACACCACCAGTCTCACATAGACCCATTAAACCAGCACCGACAAAAAACACACATAAATACACAAAAACATACTCGGAGGCTCTAAATAAGTATCTGCAAAAGCAAAAGAGACCTCCAAAGCAGACATCCAAGCAACCTCCATCCCCCAACACAAACCATGAAACACATACTTCACAAAACCAGTGTGCCATGCAATCACAGCCCTTAAGGCAAAATAACATACCCAACATACTAGTAATAGGTGACTCTATAGTCAGGCACACTGACGTCCCACTCACTAGGCTGAATAAGGAGAAGGTTACTGTCAGCTGCCTGTCGGGTGCCAGGATCCGCCACATAACACAAGCACTCAGGTCACTCCAGAACAAGTACAAATATGACTCTGTCATTGTCCATGTTGGTGTGAATGACCTGAGCCGTACCTCCCTGGACTACATGAAGAGAGACATGGATGAGCTCTCTGATCATGTAGCCCAGGCCGGTATGACCCTGACCAGCATCCTGCCCTCACCAAGAATGATACTACGGTATAAAGAAAAAATTCTCGATTTAAACAATTGGCTAAGTTTCTGGTGTCATTCAAAGGGGATCCAGTGTCTGTCTGCCTGGGATGACATGCTCGACAAGACACGCTGCTTCGCTAGAGACGGCTTGCAACTGTCACCCTTAGGTTTTCGAATACTTGCCAAGGCTCTTGCCACCCCCATAGTGCCTTTTTTAGGCAAGGCTCAAAAGACAAATCCACCACCATAAATAGCACAAGTAACAAAAATCTGAGAGTAATGCTACTCAACGCCAGAAGTCTAAACCTCAAAATGCATGCACTCGAGGCATTCCTCAGTATGGAGAACATTGATATCTGTGTAGTAACAGAAACCTGGTTTAAGGCTCCAGAGAGCACCCCAGCACTACCACACTATAACTCATACCATACTTTTTGGCCACAGAACCTGGACTGAAACACAAAAGGCAGGGGTGTATCCATATTCATTAAGGATACCCACACCTCAAGGTTAGTGGTGCAGCTTGATGCCTCAGAGATCATCCATGTGCAACTAACAACAGGCAAAACTGCAATTCAAATTGTAGTTTGCTACAGATCACCCACCATGACCCAGGACCCCCATTCCACGTTTCTGGAGACACTGGAAAATATGAAGGTCCTACCAAACACCCTAATATTGGGTGATTTCAATTACCCAAACATTAACTGGGAGAACTACTCAATTACTAACTCCCCTGCCCAATGCTTCCTAGAATTTATAAACTGGAACACCCTGGATCAACTGGTCAACACCCCCACCAGAGGTGACAACATATTGGACCTCATCATCACCAACATGGGCAACAGGTGTTCCACACCAGAGGTCAACCCCTTGCTGTTTAGATCAGACCATAGACTAATCACTCTGGATATCCACATTCCACCCCACCCCCAATCAAGGAAACCACTGTGAAAAACTTTTCAAAAGCAAACTTCACGTTACTCAAGACCAAGGTGGAAAGGTTCACAGTCCCCATGCTAAAGGATAACACTGTCCAAGCTGCTGAATCCCTTACAAAGGCACTCTATGAGCACCTGCAAGAATGCATGGATCGTGCTATCCCAAGCAAAACCAAGACTCACTCCTCCAAGAATAGGAAACCAATCTGGTGGGCCCCTGCCATAAACAAGCTATACAATAGAAGGAGGAAACTAGTACAGAAAAGAGTAAAGTCCCAAGAAGGAAAGACATCCCTGATCAGTATCAGCAAGAAACTACGATCCCTCATAAAAGAATCCAAGGCTAGCTTCGAAAGAAAAATTGCCAAGGACTCCAAAGATAACCACAAAGCTTTCTTCAGCTATGTCAAGAACCTAAGTGGAAACTCTCAGATCTGCTCCGAGTTAGTGCAGAATGGCACAAAATACACTGAACTGACTGATATTGCCAACATACTGGCAGACAGGCTTAGTGCAAACTTCACCCCCCTCTCACCCCCTAAAGGACCCATAATCAGTGGGACCGGACAGTGTCCCAGGCCGTGTCTTACACAAGCTCCAAAATGAACAAACCCCTTACCTAAACACACTGTTCAAACTTAGCCTCTCTACAGGCTATGTACCCATAGAGTGGCACACAGCAACAGTTATCCCGCTCCACAAAGGTGGAGCCACAACGGACCCCAGGAACTATTACCCTATAAGCCTGACCAGCCTGGTCTGTAAGGCTATGGAGCACATCACCATGGAACTCATTAACAGAGACATTGTGAACCTCCAAACATTGGACCCTATCCAGTTTGGCTTTAAGGGCAGATCATGCCTCCTAAACCTGGTGGACTTCTTTGAGACAGTTACCAAGGCTTTAGACAATGGAAAGGAGGTCCACACAGCCTAACTAGACCTCGCAAAGGCTTTCAACACCATTCCCCATTCTGGTATTATAGACAAGCTCACCAGCCTGAACACGTCTTGAGATGGGTTGCCAATAGGCTCATGGATAGAACCCACATGGTGAGAGTTGCAGTCTCTAGGTCCGACTCTAAACCAGTTACAAGTGGCGTCCCCCAGGGCTCAGTCCTGGGACCCCTCCTGTTCGGTATATACTTCTCAGAGGTACAGGCAAGCACAGGAGGACGATGGCTAACCAAGTTCACAGATGACTACAAACTGGGGGCCATAACTGACTCTCTGGCTAATACAGTCATCCTCCAGAAGGGTCTCACTGAGACGGATACCTGGTGTCAAAATCATGGCCTCAAGCTAAATGCCAAAAAGTGCATAGTCATCCCCTTTGGAAAAAACAAAGTACCCATGAACTACCACATATGTGGTAGTCCCCTAAATACAGAAAATGTAATAAGGGATCTGGGGACCCAAGTAGATAGTAATCTCTCCTTTGATAATCATATTGCCAAGGTGGTTAGAAAATCCTATGTGGCCCACCTAATCACAAAAGGGTTTGCATCTAGAACAAGAGAGGTTATTGTGACCCTCTACTCATCACTCATCAGACCCATCATAGCGTACAATGCCCCATTTGGCATGTACCTTACAAGACACCTACAAAAGCTGGAAAGAGCACAGAAGTACCTCACCAAGAGGATTACTGGCCTCAAACAGATGCCCTACGCAGCCCAACTGAAGAAACTCTAGCTGTACTCGGTTGCATACCGCTTACTCAGAGGTGATCTCTGCCTGACATACAAGGCCATGTCCAACACAGAATTGATGGACATGCTCCACCTAAAAAAAAAACAAATCCCCAAGAGCCACACGCTCTAGGGATCTAATCCTCACCACAAAGATAAATAGGACATGCTGGAGGGATAGATTCCTGTCCCAAAGACCCTCCATACTTTGGAACATGATTCCAATCAACATTAGGCAGAGCCCCTCAATAACACTCTTTAAGAGAAACTTCGACAAGTGGATGGGAAACAGAAAATTTACCCCGGGGATCACTACAGTGGCTCTGATGGACAGAGGCACAGGAAACTAATGGCTCTGTTGGACAGAGGCACAGGGAACTAATCTAAGGGGGCGGCAAAAGCCAACACATTCTGGCTACGCTTATAGATGCCCTCGGGCAGATAGCCTAGTACTTGCCTATGAACCTATGTGTTGAGTTAAACAATTTAGTTAGTGGTGCCATGCAGGAAGGGGAGATTCAGAGATACATGTAAAAGAGTTATGCTGTAGAAGAAATGTCATACTATTCATGGTGTATAAATGACTACATGATGTTATGCAGATTAGTTCCTCCATGCAGATGGCACTCACCGTATACGCGGATGATGAAGTACAAATTGTAAAGTGATTCAGAAATGTATAAATCCAGTGTTGTTCATCTATTCTGAATACCAGGATATCTTGGTATAGAAGAGTTTCTCCCATGCTAATATGCTAGGAACTTTGGCAGCCCTAACCAAACAAGGAGTGCCAGTGGGTGCTGTAGTTGCAAGTGTCAGTTATGTAGCACATCATAGCCTTCCATGTGTTACACTGGTCCAGCAGTGGCTAACATTCGGTATCTTTATGACCAGGACATTACTGATTGCTACCATACGTATAGGGCACCAAAAACTTATCAAGTGGGATACATGGCCTGCCTATGAGTTTGTGCATTAACCATTTTGGCATGGGGACTGTTCATCCAACAGGGAACATATTAGGAATTTTGTAGGTATCGGCCTCAAAAATGCTAAACCAGTTTCTTGACATGATGCTGCAGTATGTAGAAGAACATATATAGGTTTATGGATGGCAGAGGGCAGAAACAACACTATGTGGACATTTTATAACATAACCAGTTTATCTGAGGCCCTGAGGGTTCACTCTGATTGCACTCATTGCCACTGAGGCCCTACCTATATCCCATGGTGACTAGTACATCAACTGGAAGAGTTTTCAGTCTATTAACTGCCAAGGATTATACAGTGCAGAGGGAGGAAAATACTTAATGTGTCTTTGAGCCAGATAGGCAGTTCACATGATTTGCACATCTATTGTGAGTGACCTCTACTAGTATTTTGTGTTGGATGACTTCCCATTGGGTCAGCTAGTTGATAAGTGCACATATTGCTGTGTACACAGTCCAGGATATATGGTTTCCATTTAAGGAGGTAGCAGGCCATGTTGGACATGTCTTGGAATCATGGCTGATGACCTCAGTCTGAAACTCCTAGACCATGACTTTGAAAGCACAAAACACTGCCCGCATGTTCACAAGAAACATTCCCAAACATGTGCTCAGACTCCTAAAGGGAGACTTGGGTTGCTTGGATACATGTGGCATCACACAGTGCAGAATGCACTTGAGACCTGCAATCAGGTGTGCTCCATGCTGCAAAAAATGACAACATGCAAGCATTTACAACTTGGCAACACCACACAACAACCCGAGTTACCTAGTGCAGTAGAAAATGAAGAGTAAAACACAGAGTCATGAGAAGAACAGATTACCCAGAACCCCCATGTAAGGGACATATACTGCATCACTGGCAAAATGTGTGATGTCTGTTTCACAACTATGAGCCATGAAAGACAGTACAGGATAAAACTGATGCATGCATTACTCCACCCAGGCTAATAATTACAGTGCACTGACTGGTCATATTGTGCATCCACTAACTGGTCATATTGTGCATCCACCGAGTGGTAATACTCTGCATCAGACATTGCATTGCCAAACCATGCCAGTGTGTGTGCAGGGTATAGTCACCATCATTTTCTCTAGTGAGATGGTACACACTGGCAGTTTATAGCAATGCTATCATATATGACAAGGCAATGTAAGGTGGATGGGGTAACCACTTGGGTAGGTATTAGGCTGGGGAAAGTCAGGGACTTGATCCTCCAGCGGTAGGGTGGAACTACCACATCATGAATGTTGGCCATGTATACTGCTGCTGTAAACATGATGCAGTACTTTAGCATAAATGAACCTCTGTGTGATGTGCCATAGTGGAAACAGTAGCTAGTAGGCATTCACAATCTGACAATAGCAGTGATTAGGCATAGCACTGACTGCCAACAGGGGACACTGGTGATGTGGAATGGCAAGAACTAGCGCAGGAGGCCTGGCAAGGAATCCCACGAGTGGATCTTAATGACACAACCAGGAGATTGGCTGGATTCAGAGCTGGTGACTGCCGTGGCCAGCAGCGAATGTGGTGCAGTCTTCAGAAGTGTGTACCACCTGTGTAACCCAGGTCTGTGACAGTTCTTCTCACACACAGATCCTCACCTATGCACATGCACATCAGAAGCAATGCCGCTACCACATCACTCTATGTAGTGGCCACATACCTATCTGCTGTCATACTGTGACCATTCCTACCATGTCCCATACCAACCACAGCAGTGACCATTTTATCACTACCCACCTTCAAGAAGTACTGCCCTAATCTCTATATGCATAGTCATGCTATGGCTTATGCAAAGAGGCTGTTATGTTCCCTCTAGCTTGTCTTGCATTTTAACTCCCCTCCACAGGACATTTACTGATCATGTCTTTGTATTGTGTTCTCCGACATAGTCAGCCCTACCCAGATATTTACCTGTCACGCACTTGTGCTGTGTTCTCTAACATGATGAGCCCCCACACCTGTCTGAACATGTACTACATAACATTTATCTGACATGAACATAAAGACTTCAAACACTTGTGCTGTGTTCTTTAACATAATGACCCCCACACCTACCTGAACATGTACTATGTAACATTTATCTGACATGTAATACATAACATACACCTAGTCATAAAAGTTTCATCAGGGTTACCTAGAATTAGATGAATAAAAATACTGTAATGAGTATATATTGTATTATTTCATTGTTTATATTATACCTTTTCTTACAACTTAGATATTTTTAAATGCAGATAATCCATTAAAACATAGGCCCTTTTGAAGGTTCAATTCGTGAAATGAAACGGGTGATAGCATAAACATCCATCAAAGCTATAGTATTAGTATCAATTTATTTTACATAAATTTCACTTGTAAAAAAGACATTCATATATGTAGTATAAGATTCAAATAAGTATCTGAATGTATTTAATGTGTTAGTGGTTTACAATTAGTGCCATTATGTTAAAAAGATATTTGTTTTTGACATGGTAATTCTTACCTGACCCTCTTCATAAAAAGAGATGATCTATCCTATGCATGAAAGTTACTTGTGTCTCCCCTGCCCTGAGGGATTAACTACTCACTTACTGATTAACTGTTTCTTTAGAATTCAGGGGTTAAGGAAGCAGCTGAAATAAAATGTCTGCACAATTAAACAATTCTGAAACAGTACATGCCGTTGTATCTGAGATATTACATGCCTACTGCAGCCAATTGAGAATATTCAGCAATACATGACCAGACTTAAATAGTTAACAACATTTAGGTTGGATTTAAGTACATTATGAAATAAGAAAACAAAGGAAAAAAATCATCACTGCTGAAATAAGATGCCGACTGTTTCTATGCATCGCAGTACACTCAGAATATTTGAAGATAAAAAGCATTTTTCTCATCTTGCTGTAGGTATGTCAATCAAGAAACAAGTCCAGCATGTAGGCTTTATACTAAGCTGGCACGATGAATAAATAAGGGAATACTTCTGCACTTCTGCTTGCTCAGGTGTGGAGAGTTTAGCCATGGGCACAGAATGTTTACTTCTTCCTTTCTCATAATTCCTTAACTCATAGTGGGCACTGTGGCTACATACGCACACTAGGGAGTCTTAGAAATTATTTCAGATGGCACAACTGCTGAGATACTTTGCAGCTGCTCCCCCCTCACCACTTTTGTCATGAAGTCTTGCATAAAATATCTGGTCAGCTTTTAAACTGTAAGCTGTCAGCTCATCATAACAGTAACTATCTTTGCAGAATTATCTACCCTATAAATCCATATTTTTTAGGTTTAGGTTAAAAACTTTGTGTGTTTCTACTTTAATATATATACAAGAGCTTAATGCAGATTAATTTCCATAGTTTCATGCTGTAAAATGAACCACAATGGAGGCTCAATTACTTACTTTCAATAGTCTACAAAGAACCCTCTTTTCAGATTACACAGAATAGCAGCTGAATTCAAGAACATTCAATTAATATTTTGTGCATGATACAGAAAGTCTCTCAGCCTTAGGCAACAGATAATTTTAACTGCTACTAGGATATTTCATGGTGCTAGAGAATGTAACAATCTTCTTCAGTACTACCATGAGAAGTACTATTAAAACTAATGTTAATGTCAGCGCCATTGGAACAAGTATACATGTTTTGAATCTTGACCTGAGTTTCACAAACCAGACACGGTGGGAATTGTAGAATCGTGTTTAAAGCAATACCATCTCTTGTATAATACTTTTACAATGTATTCCAATGCCAGAGAACAGGAAGAGGAACTTGCATTTACTTAGAAATAATATTGACTGTGCATATATAATTCTGATCCTAAAGTGAAATGGTCAGTCTGTAGATGACCATTAGTGGAATGGCTAAACCTAGCAAACAGATTAGCTGGTCATCCACCCATTATTAACATGCTCTCCCCACATACAGGGCACCAGTGCTGTATTAGTGGGACATGTACCTCTAAACTTCTTAGTGCAAGAAAGATGGACAAAGCCTAAAATAATGGGGGGACAAATACCTAAAATAGGGACACATTTTAAATATTGCTCTCATAAACTTTGAAAGTTGCTAGAGTAACAGGATTTGGGTTAGTGTGCATTTTCTTGAAGATTATGAAATCTTAAACTCAAATGTGTGTCATTATTTAATGAATTCAATCTGCAGCGAGTTGCCAGAAACCCACAAATTTTATAAGGAGCAGACCAAAAATAAAAAGCAAAAATCTGGACAGTTAATGGTATGGTCAAGCATTTTACTTTCCTGTAGGACCTACAAGCAATATTCCATTAATCATGTCCCAGCAGACTTTGTTCATATGCCTCATAGTCAAGCCCAAGTGCTAGACCAGTTAAGCGTGTTTAAGTAAGTTATACTAGTAGATACAATCCATTACTTCCTGAATTTGTCAGAACTTAGTGATCAGTTCAGTGTCCCTCCAACTTTCTTAGGTATGAAAATGCATTAACAGCAAAAATTATATGATAAAAAAATGTTTCAGCAGAGCTGCTGAGGAGAGCTGCAGATAACAGGCTGACCTTGTCTAATTGATCAGTCTAGCCATAAAATTGCCTTGCAATACTTTCTCCATATTTTCTTGTCTCTACAGCCTTTATATTATCCTTGTTAGAATAGAAACAGTTAAAGAAAATTCAGCCCCATTGATTTTTGCAGAGTTGTAGTTAAGTTGTGATGGGTATCTAGTTCTGCCAGTGGTATCAACAGGTCTTCAGATTTATTTATTTGCAGTTTTTAAACCGGGATAGTCCATTGGACCAGAATGAGCCCTTTTTTAATGGACGCCTGGGGAGAAAAGCTCCAAGAGAATTCAAGTATATGTATATGCAGTGAAGCAATAACAAAGAACAAGCAATCGATTATAACAACAATATTATATACAATTGCTTCTGGATTAAACAGACTGTTAAAAATGTAAAATCAGAGTCAATACAAATTTAAGGTAGACAAGAAAATGGTTAGTTGAGGTGTAGGTACATTGTTATGCATTGTACATAATAGTAAAAAGTGGGGCCAGCTGGGGATGGGGGAGGCGGGAGAGGTGAGAAAGGGAGGGGTGTGTTAGTATTAGGAGGAGGACAGAGATGGGGTACAAAATGAAGGTGAGAGTATGGTACAGTAATTAGGATGAGTGGGAACAGGAGAATTCCCACTTGGAGGAGAGGTCAGAGTGAAGCAAGGATTTGAAGGTAGAGGGGTTTTGGGTGGTATGAATGTGGGGAGGAAATGAGTTCCATTTCCGTGCTAGGAAGAAGGATAAAAGGAGTTGGATGGAGTGCGTATTGGTTTGTATACTTTGAGTAGGTTTTGGTTACTAGATCATAGGGATTGGTCAGGATGATGCATGGTAAATGTAGAAGCTAGAGATGGGCAATGAGATGGCTTGAAAATGAGTTTGTGTGCAGAGGAGAGTTGAATGTAAGTGAGATAGTGGGGGAGTTCTACCCAATTTAAGGAGTGTAGAGAGTCACTGTGATGAGAGGAGGACTTGGTGCCTGTAGTAAATTTAGCGATTTTATTATAGCAGGATGCCAGTTTAGTTTTGAGGGAGGCTTGGAGATTGGTAAGGATGGGAGCACCGTACATAAGAGAGGGGAGAAGGTAGGTATAGAAAGAGTAAGCTTAGAGGAAGAGGTCAGAAAATAATTGTGGTGGTCGAGCATGCCGAGCTTCTATTGAGTTTTCTTAACGTTAGACTGGAGGTGAATATCAAACTTAAAATGCTCATCAATAATGACTCCGAGAAGCTCGGTACTGGAGACTACTTCAATTGTTGTATTATGGCTGCTTATTTTGAAAGAGTTTTTGTCTATTGTGGTGCACTTGGTTGGGGTGAATATCATAATTTTGGATTTGGATGGATTGAGAACTAGATGATTATTATGCATCCAGGTCTCTGTGCTAGAGAAGGCTACTTGAGTAGCTTGAAGGAGAAATATGAGAGATTCAGCAGAGCAGATGACTGTTGCATTATCAGTATATTGGATGACTTTAGAATTGGGGATGCAAAGCTGGAAGTTGCTTACGAAGATGTTAAATAATAAAGGACCCAGTACTGAACCTTGAGGGATGCCTGTAAGGGTATCGAGACAGGAGGAGGTAGAGTTATTCCATTTAACTGCCTCTTGTCTGCTTGAGAGGTAGCTGGAGAACCAATTGATAGTAGTAGTAGAAATAGTATCAAAGGCCTTAGATAGGTTTAGGAAAAGGGAAGAAACTATGTTTCCAGAGTCTCATGCCTGGTTGATTTTTTCAAGGAATGATAGGAGGGCAGTGGTAGTACTGTGGCCTGGTCTAAAACCATGTTATGTTGGTGTGACAAGATGATTGTCAAGAAGGTAAGGTAATAGCTGAAGGTGAATACATTTTTCAAGTATTTTTAAGATAGGAGAAAGTATGGCTATAGGGCGAAAGTTGGAGATGTCAGTATTGTTACCTCCTTTGTGTAATGGAATGATGAAGGCCTTTTTTCAGAGAAGGGGTACATAGGATTCTTGGATGGAGCGGTTAATTAGTATGCAGATGGGGAGAGCAATGCCCTCTGCGGTCAGTTTGAGAAATTGGGAAGGATAGTTATCAGGGGCATTAGAACAGGGTTTTAGTTTAGAAGTTTTTTTATAGTATAGACAGGGATATGCTTGAGAGAGAAAGGGGGGAGTATTGGTGGAAGAAGGAGAGGAGTGTGGGGGGTAGTAGGAGGAGGAAGAGATGAGTTAGTAGGGAAGGTTGTGGTTAGTTTGGCCATTGAGTTGATGGAGTTAAAGGTGGAGGCTATGATGTGGTCAGGAGCCTTAGGATCAGGGCAAGGGTTGACTTTTTTCTAAGGTTTAGGAGGGTAGAGATACAGCTCCAAATTTTTGGGGGGTTAGTTTTATGATTACTTTGGAGCTTTGAGTAATAGGATTATCAGTTGGAAGCAATATGTTTTTTAACTAAGTTTTGGAGTTGTTTATATTCTGTGAGGACGTTTACTGTTTTAAGCTTTTGGTGGCATTTCCATTGTTTGTCGTGGGAGTACATGAGCTTTATAGTATCTTTAGAAAGCCATGGGGATGATTTAGATTTGACTATTTTGGTTCTAGGGGGAGCAAAGTTATTGAGTATATTAATGAAGGAGGAACTGAAGTAGGTAACAGTGTCATCCAGAGGAAGGGATTTTAGAGAGTTCCAGTTCATTTGACTTACGGTGTTGGTGAAGGAGTTGCTTCATTGTTAATGTTAGAAGAGAGCCAAGACAGAATGTCTTCAAGTATAGGGATATTATTACCCGGTGGGATATTTTTGTGATTGTTAATCTTTAGGATGAAAATTGGGGTATAGGGTGAGTATAGGGAGTAACTGTCAGGGAGGAGGAGAAAAGTAGGATTACTCCACCTCCTTTTTATGAGTTCTGTCATTTCTAATGATTCTGTAGTTGAGAGGGGTGATTTTGGAGTCTTTCAGGTGGTGCTTGAGCCAGGTTTTGGAAATGGATAGGATATCAGGGTGGTAGTGGGAGAGCCAAGCATGGAAGTCAGGTATCTTGTTACAGAGAAGCTTTGGGCATTAATTGTGGCAAAAAGGAGAGACTTACAGGGAGAGGATTGAGGAGTTAGAGAATAGTTAGTATTAAGTTGGGCAGTAGGCCCTGGATTGGGGTGAATGTCACCTGAGAGGAGGATAGTGATTTGATTGAGTATAAAGTATAGACGTAGCAGGGATATTTGGATTTTGGGTGATGGATAGGGGTAAAGCAGGAGTAAAGACAGAAGTGGATGGAAGTGGTATTCATTGTCACAAAGAGTTTTTTGTGTAAGAGAAGAGGGTTATTGAAGTGGTACAGGTAGGGAGAAATGTAGGCAGAGTAATGAGGTTCTTTTTTGAGGAGGGAGATGGTGATGTGGTGGGGGGTGAGTAGGTGAAGTTTGTGAGATAGGTGAGGTAGAGGAGAAAACAAAGGAGGATTAGAGGAAAGGATATACACAGTAGTTTAGTGGAACATGTATGCATGGTAGTGGGTTGATAATAGTAAGGTATGCTAGTTATAAGAGAAAGCGTGAAATTGTATGGTAGAGAAAGGTCTGGTGTATGAAGGTTTTGGGGTGGAGGGAGTTGTGTTAAAGCAGATGGATTGTGCTTAATTGGTTAGCAGAGGGAGGGAGGGATATGTGTGATAAGAATGTTTGGATCTAAGGGGATGTGGTTATATGGCTATAAATGTAGAGATAATGAGGCAGGTAGGAAAATCGGGACAGGGTAGGGGAGCGGAGTGAGCCCAAAGGGTGAACGGAGTGGGCAGAGCCAAGCAGACCAACAAATGAGGAAAACAATCAGTGGAACTCCTGAGTCCAGTTGCAGAATGGAGCTCGGGAAGGCTAAGGTAAGGTGATATCAGAGCGAACAGCCAAATGGATCCAGGGGGACATACAAGTAGCTAGTGGCAGGGCAGGTTTAGGGAGGTTTGCTTTTCAAGTTTTCCAGGCACTACAAGCAGAATTAAATATACCTGCCAAAAAGGGAAGGTTGCAACTCTGATGTATTACCTGAGGGCCAAGGAAGGTCTGAAAACTTGAGAAACACAAAAGATCCCTGGATTATCTGACTTTATTTCACCTGTTAGGATGAGGGAAACTAATCTGCATAGAAAATGGTACCTTTTCATCTGTGGGCAGTTGTAAAATCCTTTGATATCCTAGGAAACCTGTGGGACACAGGACACTGACAACTATACCTGCTCTACTCAAACATGTAGCAGCACATTAAACCTGACTGCCACTGGATGTCCCTCAAAGGCAACACAATATGCTCAGTTCCTCCGAGTGGGCACAAAGAAAAACAATGGGGTTTAAGAGTTATGATGAAAATGTTGGGATATTTAAGAGCTATGATGAAAATAACATAGCAAAAAATTAAGGGTTTACAATGAAAATGTAAGGAGGCTTAAGGGCTATGATGAGTATATAGGGACCAAAATCAATGAACCAATGGTCCAACTGTTCCAGAAAAATAAAATTTATTGAATATAACAAAGCTTTTGCATACATATAACTCTTACTCAGTGTTAATAAAATGTAGTTTATTTAGCTAATTGTAAAAAATGCTGCTGCTTTTACATTGGAAAAACTAATCAGAAGTTAAAGGAAATGATTTCTTCACACTTATTGGAAATACATAGAAAAGTTGATTCAAATGCATTATATAAACATATTTCAGCTCAAGGAATGATCATAATTTAAAATTTAAAGTTCTACAAAAAGTTATACTTGGTAGCAGAGAAGGTGATATAGTAAAATAAAACAGAGATTGAGGAGTATAAATGGATTAACTATTTCAAGGAAGAGCATTTACCTGGTCTAAATACGCTGAATAGTGTGAAACTGTTATTAAAAGAGAGACAAACATATGTTGTTTAAGAAATTATGTATATGATATATATTTTTGTGATTAATGTTTAAGATAGTATTTTGAAAATGTTTAGGCAGTATTTTTATATGTTAATGGTTATAAGTTAAATATTTTTGTTGTGATTTTTTACTGGCTGGCTGATTACTGGATTTACTATTTAAACTGGATGTTTCAACAGATTATATTAACACTGAAGAAGAGTTATACATACTGGAAAGCTTTGTTATATTCAATAAATTCTAATTTTCTGGGATGGTTAGACCACTGGTTCATTGATTTTGGTTTATCCTGCTCTCCTCTGTGGTTCATTGGTTACCTTACAGCTTTTTGTTGAGCATACAGGGACCCAAGAGTCACGATAAGTGATTGGATAAACATCTGTCTCACATATACTGATCATCTTCTTATCCTCACATTTTTGTCATGTGACAGGAGTGGCCTTGGTTAATGTAAACTGTGTCCAATCTTGTTAGATTTAGTCAAGGGTCATGAAATGACCAAGTTAATGTCCAGTTACAGCTATATAATGATAGATAGCTTAACTTTTTCTCTTGTTGGCATTTGTGTATCTCCGTTTTAAGTACCTAATCCAATCTGAGCTATTTCACCTCTATCATAACCATTTCACATCTATCTGTATAATATATGCTTTTATAAAGTGTCATGAAAATAGTGACTATAACATTAATCGAAAAGCAGTGAGATATATATATATATGTGTGTGTATATATATATATATATATATATATATATATATATATATTTGTGTGTCTGTGTGTGTGTATATATATATATATATATATATATATATATATATATATATATATATATATATATTTGTGTGTGTGTGTGTGTGTGTGTGTATATATATATATATATATATATATATATATATATATATATATATATGGATTCACTTTAGAAGCTCGAATTCCCAAAATCTCGAACCTCATATGGTTGAGACCAAAAGATCGAGTTTTGAAAACTCGAACTTCTAAAATGAAACGCAAAAAAAAAAAAAAGTCAAACATTGCTTTTGCAGGGGGGCACACCCCCTACTTAAATATACAAACTCCGAGATCGCGCTACTGTGGGGAAAAGGGAAATCTCCCATACTGCGCTGTATGCGGAAGTGCAGAATGGGAGATTTCCCACTTCCTGTCAACACCACAAAAAAGATAACAACATTACGTACACACAAAGCATACAAGAAGCCTTGCCTCTGTGTGCACGTAACATTTTAAGGTAAGTAAAGTGTTATTTTTTAAAACTTTACATATTCGATATACTGAAATATCGATCATATGGTCTCGACCATATGACATTCGAGATTTCAGTAATTCGATTATGTAAAGTGCTTCCATATATATATATATATATATATATATATATTTACACACACACACACACACACACTAAGCAAACTTCTTCTGCATAACAAAAATAGACCAACATCACTAGAACCAATTTATTTTAGCACTTTCGTTGTCATATCCAAGAACTTCTTCAGAAATAAGCTTAATAATGTAACACTTTGAAACAAATACTAGTAACCAAAACAATAAAACAGAAAAGAACCAATAAAAGCAGTTGAACATTAACAAGATACTATGTGACTGCTAGACTATATCAGGACAATTAACACGAATATATAAAACATGACTATAGTGAAACCAGAGATTAACAGTGCCATCTCAAAGCACATTTATAATGCACTGGCTAGACATTCTAAATCATGCTACAATTTTGTAAAATTCCCTTTTTTGGTGCTTGAACAACTTGAATTATTTTTTGGAGACTATGTCACACTATCGAAGTGAAAGAACTTAGATGGCAGCTCCTATTGGGAGCGGACTCTGCATCTGGGTTAAATAACAGCTTAAATTTAGAATGTGCTTTGAGATGGTACTGTTAATCTTGGGTTTTACTACAGTCATGTTTTTTTACATTGTTCATGTTATTTGTCCTAGCAGTCATGTAGTATCCTGTTAATGTTCAACTGCTTTTATTGGTTCTTTTCTGTTTTATTGCTTTGGTTACTAGTATTTGTTTCACAGTGTTGCATTACTAAGCTCATTTCTGAAGAAGTTCCTGGATATGATTGAATGAAAGTGTTATAATAAATCGGTTCTAGTGATCTTGGTCTTTTTTCTTTTTATCACGAAGAAGTTTGTTTAGTATTTTCAGTATTTCTTCTCCAGTTATTTCTTCGTTTTTTGAAGTATATATATGTGGGTCTACTTTAAAACACATGAATAAATAACTCCCAAATGCTAAAGGTGGTCTGTCACAAAAACAGTCAATATTAGCAGAAAAAAGACAGAAAATCCACCCAAGGATGGCCAATCAACGAAATCCACAAGTGTTCCAATTAAAATGTAGTCCTTTAATACGAATAAAACTTCGACTTGAAAATAAAATGAAAAATAAAAATAAAAAAGCTCAAAACTGTCCCTTGAAGATATCCGATAAGTGCTTTCGACTGTTGTCTTCCTCAGATCATACGAACAAACAGGACAGTTTTGAGCTTTTTTATTTTTCATTTCATTTTCAAGTCAAAGTTTTATTCGTATTAAAGGACTACATTTTAATTGGAACACTTGTGGATTTCGTTGATTGGCCATCCTTGGGTGGATTTTCTGTCTTTTTTCTGCTAATACTTTAAAACACAGACACGCAAAACACAGATGACGAGAACACAGAGACCGGAAGATCGACAACTGAGATGACCGACAGTTTAAAAAGCACGAAACTTCACATGCCCAACAAACCACAATCCTGACAATCAACAAAACAAAACAAATACCTTTTCCGAAAAACACACACACAACACAAGCACAACAAAAAAACTTACAAACCTACACTAAACCTTACATACGCAACTACCTATGCACTAACCTTAACCCAAACCCTACCCTAAGGTCCGTCACTATCGCACACTCACCTAACCCACGCCCTAACCCTAACTTACTTAACCCACCCCTAACCCTAAAGTCTGTCACTATCACACACTTACCTTAAACATGTCGGTGTTCTCAGCATTAGGCTTTTAAACTGTCGGTCATCTCAGTTGTTGATCTTCCGGTCTCAGTGTTCTCATCCTCGGTGTTTTGCGTGTTGGTGTTTTAAAGTAGACCCATATATATATATATATATATATATATATATATATATATATATATATATATATATATATATATATATACACTGTATATGTAGATATATACAGTGATAGTACAGTCAAAGGTAGAGCAACTTGTATTAAATATTGTCAGCAACTGTCTCATAAGCCAAAGGTGCAATGAACTACATATGCCATTGCTGGTTTTTAGTTAGCTATAGCAATTGCATTATGTTACATGCAATGTTTATTTATTTCACTTTTGTTTACTAGGAAAAACTGATTCAATAAAAATACCCATTTTCAGTGAAGATCTGGGGAGAAAAGCTTCAAAAATAATAAAAAGAAGAGGTTATATACAATATGATAATAATGTATGTAGGATACATATGACAATAAAGTACATTCTGGGCATTGTGCATAACAGTGACATGTGAGATGTATTCTAAGGATGGAGAGGGCCTTGCTATGATTTATTGTGTTTTAAGGTGGAAAATTGCCTTTACACCTGAAAGTTACGGTGTCTGTCTGCAGGCGTAGTGGAAATATCAAGGATTTCATGCACTGCTGCAGAGCTCTGTAATCTGTACATCAGCTGGTGTCACATGTTTCAGTGTTGATGGGCAGGGCATCAAACAGATAGGCAGTGGGTAGCCTGCCTGTTTGATGCCCTGACCATCAACAACAGGCAGGCAGTGGGCAGCACTGATGGGGCTGTTATACAATGTGGCATAGCCACGTGGAATTGTTGACGACTGTTTTGAGTGCATACATGCGTCTTCAACATGAATCCAAGAGTTAGGCTCTGATTCAGTGATATTTGTCATGATGAACTTTAGAATATATTCAGTACTGTGCAGTACAGCACATGGCAGAATAAAAGCATGGGGCAAGGAAATTAAGAGACGGATTAGTTAGTAAAACAGTTATTGGAATTTGGTACCATTTAGTGCCTGCTCTCTCACTAAAACTCTGGATAATTACACCCTACTTTAATCTAGTAGGTTACAGCAGTATCAATTCCACCTGCACCAATGAAAGCTACTGCCTCTTGTGACATTTTAGGGTCTCAGAATATGCATATCATGGAATGTCTCAGCATGATGAACGCAACATGCACACTGTAAGGGAATAGAGCAGCTATGCATGTAAAGCATAATCGGTTAAATGTTTTGCAGCAGATACTGAGGAGATAGAGTTTAAAGTTATTTTCATAGTGCATTGGTAAGTACGCACTGATGTCATGGTATTATGTTATTTGGACCACAGAGAAAAGAAAGCACTAAGTGTATGAGCATCTGAGTATCCCTGCTAACAGTAATGGGGCTGCACTAATCTGAAAGATTTAATAAGGTCATAGTAATATATTTGTTGTATGACAATTGTATATAACATGCTAATTAAATCATAAATCAATGTGCTTTGTACCTAGAAAACAAATGAAATAGAAGAGCATGACATTTACACTTAAGAAAAGCTTGAGTCTGAACATACAGGTTTCACAAATGATGCTAAACCAGTGAGCTGTGGAACTAATGAATTCTTTCTTCACTACAACCATGATTAATATGAATCATAAACCCGGATATGAAAGAACAAATCAGCCTATTGAGTGGATTTTCCATTTGGTACCATTTATTTTGTGTAGAAGTTAAAAACATTGTGTGTATTACTTATATGTGCATTGCAGCACACTCTGTGATTTACATGTTATGTGCATACTGACTGTGCCAGAGTACATCTAAATAATCCTACCCTGGTGTGTGATTTACTGTGGAGCCGACAGGTAGGAGAAGTTTTATTTGAATTTATATTTTATTTGTTATCACTGCTTTTCACAGTTTGTAGGTAGGAAGGCAGAGCTTGTTAACACGATTTACTTTGACTCATATTTTGTTGTTTTACCTTTAATTTCACTGTTGGTTGTTAGAAAGGGATATGTTTTAGACAGGCAAGCTCTAACCACCCCAATGGGCCTAGACAGCTATAAATTCACACAGACTGCAGACAGAAAAATCCTGAGCATATCTAAACAATCCTACCTTGCTTTGTGATTTACTGTGGAGTTGACTTGTAAGACAAGTTTTATTTGAAATTATATTTTATTTCCACTGTTTGTGGGTAGGAAGGGATAGCTTGTTAACAAGATTTACTTTGATTCATATTTTGTTGTTTTACCTTTAATTTCACTGTTGGTTGTTAGAAAGAGGTAGGTTTTAGACAAACAAGCTGTAGTCATGCCAAGGGACCTAGACAAGTATAAATTTACAGACTGCAGACAGGAAAACCCAGAGCATATCTAAACAATCCTACTTTGGTTTGTGATTTATTGATCTTTACTTTTAAAATGAAGTGCAACTGTGAGCTTTTGTCTGGCTTGCGAAACCTGTACAGTCAGAACAACTTTACTGTACTTCCTTTAATATTTAGTTGTATATTGCTGGTGTGATTTTTGTCACAGAAGTTGATTTAAATTCTCTCTGAATTCTGTGGTTACTGATACTGATTATTCTTTTCTTCTGCAATATTTTATTTGTTTGAAGCTAAATATGGTTCCTTACATGAGTATGCAATTAATGATTTGCTAATGCGCAAATCTCTTGTACAGTGCCATAAATGCTATGCATATTTATAGGTAACACCTGATAACACTGGTGATCTGTGTTCCTCCTTCCAAAAATTGGATGATTTGCTTACCATTATTAGAAGTAAATCTAGACTTACTGATGATGATTGCACTTGTGCAGTTGGCACAGCTTGGAAAACTGTTGTTACATATATTGACTGGGCTGATGAAGTAAATAATGTTAGGCATAGAAGAAAGAGAACATATTTACGAAAGGATGCCTCTATTGTCTGTAAAGATCATTCAATCTCTATGAAACAAGACAATGCCCCGCACAACTTTGCAATTCTGGATGCATGTATTCAGCAGTCTGGGGATCCAGATTATTTAGAAGGAAATAAAAAAGAAAGAAAGACATTCACAACAACTAACAAGGAAGAAAAATAAACTGAATAATGTCTGTAAAGAGAATACATTCTAAAAAGGACACTGCTTTGTTATGTAGCCCACAGGTTACAGGGGATGATAATATTTTTCTATCAGGAAACCTTCAGTCTACAGAAAAAGGCATCATTTTTCCAAAAGAGAAGGTAAAAAAAGAGGCAAGTGGCAGGTGAAAAGGAAGAAATCAAAACTGAACATGGAAGGACTAAAGAACATTACTGTAAGAAAAAAGAGGAGAAAGACAGATGTTGACTACATGGCTCAAGCTGTGGATTTACAATGCCAGCTGGATGAGAACTTAATACACAATGAAAACAGTGGGATTAATAAGACTAATAGTGATGAAGATCTAGCCTTCGTAACAATTGATAGAGCAGAAATGAAGCTGAAGATTCTTCAGAGATGGTCAGCAAAGATATTCTTGTAATTGGAGATTCAATTATTAGAGGAAATGATACTTGTATTTGTAGAGAAGATAATGAACATCGAATAGTGTTATGCTTGCCAGGAGCAAAAATAGAAGATGTGAGACACACCTTGGAGTGCCTTAATGTAAGGAAGTATGGATCTGTTTTTATTTATGTTGGCACAAATGATGTCACCAACAAAGATTCTCTGACTGTTAGTCTGGAACTGACAGCCCTCCGAGATAGTATAGCTTGTACTGGTGTTAGGACGTATTTTTCACAAATCACCTATAGAATGGATAGATCACTGTGAATGAAAAGATTTTTTTGGGTAAATACCTACATGGAAAAAAATGTCCTATTTTAAAAAATGGAAATTGTAGAGCATCCAAGCCTAGTTTTGGGCACACATGAATTCAGACAGGTTGGTGTGCATTTGTCAAGATCAGGGAAGATAATTTTTGCAGCAGATATTTTGTAATATTTGACAAACATTAGGCAGGATTTTTGCTAGGTCAAAAATGTAACAGTTCACAGATATCAACATTTGATGCATCTCTGATGGTTGTTAATGCCAGGAGCATCAATAATAAAGTTTTTTATTGGAAAACTTGCTACGTTCCCACAAGATTGATGTTATTGTTTGTGAAACATGGTTAAAGAACAATGAATGGAAACCAGTTCTGTCAGGGTATAAATGTTTTTACAACAACAGACATTCTTACAAAAAATCAGGTGGAGGTGTTATGACAGGGAGATAGCTATGAGATCTGTGATTATTACATGTTTTATGAAAACACCATTACTATAGATTGTGTAACTGACAATAACGACAACCCAGGAATATTTAAAAATTGTTGGAATGCATAGACCACCAAAGTCAAGTGCAGATGATCTAGAGGAATTCAGACATTTCTTGCATGAACACAGGAGAGAAGAATAATATTAGCTGGAGATTTAAATTTACCAGAAGCAGACTGGAATAATATTGATTCAACAACATTAGTAAGGAAATTATTCACAACATACATTCAGGACCAACAATTGCTTCAGACAGAAAGCTGGAACATACTAGACATTGTTTGTGTGCCTAAAGAAATTACTGTTACTTCAAGTCAAGTTTTACCACCATTGATGTACAGTGATCATGGAGTTATAAAAGTTAATTTGTTGCTAAATAATTCTGCTGAACTGAAATCTAAACTAATGCACAGACGGATAATTACCGATTATATGGAAGCAATGCAGTCACTATGTAAAATTAACTGGAGTGAAGTGTTCAGCGGAAAAACTGCAGATGGAATGTGAAAAGTTTTGAGAGAGAAATTGAGTGGAAAAATACAAAAAAAAAAGTTTAACATCAGGATCTAGGCATAAAATAACAGGAGGACATAAGAACAAGATATCTGATTAAGGTGAGAGACAAAAATATAGGAAATAGAAGAGAGGCTGAACTACAACTTTAAAAACTGAAATAAACTAGCTGGATGGAAAAACAGATTAAGCACAGTGTGAGACAAGCTCAAGAAAAAAATGAAGAAAATTTATATAAAGATATTGAGCATAACAGGCAACCTTTTTATAGATACATAAGATGTGGAAGGAGTAAAGACACGCAAATTGATAAACTGTGTGCAGATTCTAAAATTTATTCTCACACACAACAGATTATAGATATATTTACAAAATCTTATGCAATTTGGCTACACAAAAGGGGTGGTAAGTTATCCTAGTGACATTCAGGTAACCCCAGATATTGGAACCAAATTAGACTATATTGAAAAAGAACTGCACAAACTGGATCCAAACATAATGCAGGGAGGAGAGAGAATTAGTAATAATGACTGAGAACACTTCAGCAAGAACTTACATTACCATTATATCTATTATTCACTAGGTCATATAAATAAGGGGAGATTCCTCAAGATTGGAGACATACACTTATTAAACCAGTCTTTAAGGAAAGGGGAGTAGGACAAACCCAGAGTCATATAGACCCTTAAGTCTACTTTCATGTTGTGGAAAATTAATGGAGAAGGTAATACTGGATAAGTTATTGTCAGAAATGGATAGGCTGGGACTTGAAAGCATATATCAGCATGCATATGTTGAAAACAGATATATTGCCACCTGTAACATGATGTTCTATAACAATATAATAACAGCTATGAATGAAACATTGTGCTGTGCTGTAATTTATATAGATTTAACTTCAGCATTTGACAGGGTCGTACAAAAAACACTGATCAATAAATTAGAACAACTAAGTATTGATGTAGTCTTGATAAGATGGATAGCTGCATGGCTTACAAATAGGATATGGCAAGTACCACATAGCATCTGGATGGGTGAAATCCTTGGTTACAGGCAGGGTGTCCCATCGAGTTCTGTCCTAGGGGCTCATATTACATTATTGAACTTCCAGAAGGTCGAACACCAGATGTTTGAACTTGGAAGATCGAAATGTAATAACATTGAAACATCAGAAGAGCAATTTTTCCCAGGGAACCACACACACAACACAAGCACACCAAAAACCTTATAAACCTACACTTTTTGTTGTGTCTTTTGGCTTTTCCCAGTTAGGGGTCGCCACAGCGGAACTCCGGTCCACTAACGATTGGCAGCAGATTTTTACGTGCCAAGTTGCCGGCCCTGACGCACAACCTTCAACTAAGGTACGCTGCCCATTCACGCATGTCTCCACACAGAAGACGTTCTAGCTGAGAATCGAACAGGACAACATCTTACTGTGAGGTGACAACACTACCTTATAAACCTACACTAAACCTTACATACACAACTACCTATGAACTAACCTGAACCCAAACCCTAACCCTAAAGTCCATGACTATCGCATACTTACCTTACCCGTGCCCTAACCCTAAAGTCCTTCACTATTGCACACTTACCTTACCCACACCCTAACCCTAAAGTCCGTCACTATTGCACACATACCTTATCCACACCCTAACCCAAACGTCTGTCACAATCGCACACTTACCTTAACCCGTTCCGTAACCTTCGCACCACAGTGGAGAAAATGTAGAAGCCGCAGAAACAACCAACCGGAGTCTTTCCCTGGAAAAGAATTTGAACTTCCACGGCTTCGACATTTTCACCTTTTGAACTTCCAGGTTCGAACTTCTGGTGTTCGACCTTCTGGAAGTTCGATTAGGTAATAGGAACCCGTCCTAGGCCCTTACTTGTTTAGATTGCATATTTCAGACATAACTTTTTCAACTGAGGTGTTCTACACTCTATATGCAGACAACCTGACATTGGGTAAACTGATTACGTGTCACAGATAAGGGATGTCTGCAAAATAATTTGAGTAAATTGACCATTTGGGCACATGAGAATAATATGCTGATAAATACATCAAAAACTAAGCATATGAGATATGGAAGACATAAACTGAAAGGTGAATATTTAATATAGGACACAGTGATTGAAACTGTAGATTCATTTAAGGACCTGGGTATATGGGTAGATCCAGCTATGAGTTTTACTACTCATGTCAACCAATTGGTTAATGGTAGTTATAAAGCTACATGTTGTATTAAAAGATTTATAAAGTCTAGGAAACTGGAAATGATGAAGTCATTATTAGTTGCAATAGTCTCAAACTTGAGTATGGAATAACAATATGATAACCCTATAAGAAAACAAGCATGAGTAAACTGGAAAGAGTACAGTTTAAAATATATCAAGGGCATCCATGAATGTGAAGATTTAAGTTATTATGAAAGACTAAAATATCTGAACTTGTACAGTGTCTCTTACAAACAGATATCTAAGAGGAGATCTTATTCAGGTATATAGGGCATTTAGAGACAACTGCCTCTAGGAATGTTTGGGTTATCAAAAAGTACTAGAGAATCATCAGATAACCTATGTAGAAGACTGTAGGAATGAGAAGTGCACTAATTGGTTCTCTGACAGAGTAGCTGATGCTTGGAACAGTCTACCAAATTACATTAAAGCAACACTAGTTTAGATATTTTTAAGAACAGCCTCGACACTTATTATGGGAACAAGTGTTTTGGTATATTAGCATGCCAGAAGGCCATTAATGCCCATGCTTGAAATATTTGTATGTATGTATGTAGACATAGCTGTAGACATCTTGAAATATCTGATTATCTAATGTGTGCTTATCCACAACATGTCTATTTGGATTGACTTGTCCATATTTTAAAGTGTGTATGTTTTATGTCTGAAATTTCTTAAGCAGAGAAATAAAATTAGTCTTTTTTTCACATGAAAATGAGGTTTCTGCTCATAAATCCACAATGGTAATATGCTTGTGGCTAATACACAAGGAACTTGGAAAATGTTATTTAACGGTGTTGAATCCAGATTTACAAACTACTAATCATTACAAAGAGCAGTAATTGCAGGTGATTTACATAATGCAGAAATAATTGCAATATTTCAAGGGTGCATAGCATGTATAACAGAATATTTGCAATATGTACATTTGTGCCTGAAAGGTGAAGTGGGATGGGATAAAAGTGCAAAGGGTTAGGGGAAAACTGAGGCATATTAAGTGAGGAACAGTAAGATTAAGTGGTCTTTGGAATATGTACTGCCAAGTTATACAAAGAGGTATAATACTACACAACGGCAATAAAGATAATAACAATATCAACAACTCTTAGACTGAAGTCATTTATATCACAACTTGTTCTTGTTATTATATGGAGCAATATAAATACCTGTCTGGGGTAAGCTGGGAGCTTTAGTTTGGTAAAATAGCTTGCTCATAATAATTCCATATGCATGTATAGCACAAAGAAATCAAACCTTGAACTACAGAGGGATTCTGTTTTCTTCATAGTCCTAATTCTCTGTGGAATGCTACCAGGCACTAATATTTAGGGATATAGATCAGCAAGTCAAAAGTGATGAAGTCAAATGTACAAAATGCCAAACTCATATCTTTTATGGTACAAAAGCTGCATATTTTCTTATGCAGGAAGCCTATACCACCAGCATTATTGGAACAAACTCCAAGATTGTTTCTTCTCAGGGACATAATGGTAAGAATTCTCCACATTTTCCCCAGTGCACTACTGGCAAGTTCCAAATTTCACACTGCTGGCCCCTTTCTAGTGAAAAACTCTTGATTTACTAACCTACGTCTGATTTTTTTATGTATCATGGCTATGGAAGCATATGGCAGAGATGAAATTTCATCTACCTCACACACATTCAGTTAGGTACTTATGTCAATTAGCAGGAAGTCATACCATAGGTGGAGAATGCTGCTATCTTAATAATAGAATGTGGCATTCCTACATATGTTTCAGTTTTTAAATGTGTAAATTACTGTAGCATTACTGCACTGTGGCAGCAGCTGCATAATTAACATTTCTTGTACTATACAAGAGACACAAAGTTGTGCCTATAATTTTAATGGCTACAACACCATTCCTACTTTATATGTTGTGTGGGATTGTCGTGCCATTTAGGAGTCCATAATGCTTCTTCAAGCATCCTTTCATTGAGAATCAGTGACTATAAAATAAACTGTCCAACACACAACAAACTGACAGCCACATAAATGCTCAGTAAATATATATTCGATGCTACACTTTTTTAGGGGAGCTGTGCTTCTTGCTTTCCTCAACTGGGGATGTTGTCAGCACATCTCTGCTTACATTAATTCAGACAATAACCTTGGAATACAAAACAAAGCTTGCTTAAAGTACAATTTATGTTTCCTGTTTTAATGCAACCTATTTGACCTTACATGGAGTATATCAGGCTACCCATGCTATCTTTGAGAAAGTAGTACTTAATTGTTTGAATCAAAATGTGCACATTCTTTACAGCGGGATTGATTCACTGGGTCTTGACCAGTCAAGGTCCTGCTGCTTAGCTCTCTAAGTGAGGCCACATGAAATCTGACAATGCCTTATTTAGGAATATTTTACACAACTCTCCCATCATGTGACCCATTACATTTAAGGTTGCTGGCACTGGAAAAGGGATACAACAAGGTGTTTGTAGGCCTTTCATCATTGCCTCCCCTTGGGTCTCTGGAACTTTTGATGAAGGCCAGATTGTTGAGACAACTGCATGGAAAGTTGTGACTGAAATGGCAGATGGCATGAAATGTGATATGCCTAGATGAGTTTCTGAAAGTGAAGGATGGGGAGCACCTGCAAAAAGCCTGAAGCTAGCAGGGTCTTACTATGTTAGAAAAGCAACTTAATCTCAGCATGCTCTATAAAAAAAATAAATATTTCACTACAGTACCCGTAAAGGAAGTCTAAGAACACAGTCTGGTAAGAATTACTGGAAAAATATTATTAATGCAATGACATAAAACTCTGGAAAGAAAGCAGTAATTCTGAGTACAGGTAATCACATGAATGATAAGAAATTCATGTAACATTATGTCATCTTTTGGAGATAAAGAGGACACAACAGCAAACAAAAAGCTTAAGAATAAATAAATAAATAAAAAAACAAAAAAAAAACAAACATGTCTGTGTATCTACATCTTCAGACTATTTAGGCTGTGAGCAAAATAAACATGATTTATTGCTCCAGGGAGGTTAATATTGAGCACAGCTTCCAAACTAGATAAAAAACAAATTTCTAAAGTTTCTGTTCATAGCTGTTCTTAAAGCAGGCATCATGTAACATTACTGCATATTATGAACAGGAGAACATTAGGACAGGGTTACTTTTTTATTTTTCTTGGGCTTTCATGAAGAAAGCTGAACCCAAAATAGAGGGAAGATTTGAAATACTAACCCCCTCATAACCATTGATCCTCAGAGTTTTGATCCTGACCCGTGATTTTTACTTGTGGGCTCCACACAAAATTTTATAACACAGCAGCTATTATCCATGGCTTTATCATACTATCACATCTGATAAAAGACTGAAATTTAAAATCCTAAAACTACAGTCTTTAATTTTATAGCATGCTGACATGATGTATCAAGAAACAAAGGATTCTGTATTCTTAATCTCTTGACTAACAGTTTACCTTACCTTTCTTCCTCCATCTGCTGTCAAATGGCACAAAGTAGTTTCCTCCATGCACTCATTGTAAATATGTCCAGAGTGGCTCCATGCTCTATTTGTATCACCTGTACTGCCATTTTTATCTTATCAAATTTTGATGTTAAAAATAACTTGTTTTATAACTTGTTTAATTAGTATGTTTGTAACCTGTTTTAAATGGCATTTGTTTATTATCTTAGAAGCTGTTGCATATCTTGCCATTTGGTCTGCTATGTTTTACACAGTTACTGTAATCATTGCCCTATGGGCCCAGGCGGTGGCTGAAAAGAGTCTAGAGGACCAGCCCACTTACATGGTTATCAGATGGAATAATATAATAAATGAAAGAACAAATAACTAAAAACGTGTGATCATTTATAGAGAGGTTGTATGTGCGGGTTTTGCCCTGAATATTTGTGTGTGATTTTAGTGCTATTTAGGATCTCAGACTAGGCCAATGTCCCCTTACTAAATAAAAAAAAAACACGCAAACATACATACATGTGCATGTCTATTAAGCAAAGCCCTCAACTAGTCTACAATTTATACTTCTGTCTATATCACTCACATAGTGTACATGCACACATGTACACACATACACAAACACACACACTAAAGTCACTTGCGTGTTAACGTCCATATACTGGAACATAGAAAACATGTAGGAAATGCTCTTCCCCCACAACCAACATAGACTTTTATAACCAAAAGCAAAGCCCTTCTTTTCTTTGGGTGAATGCTGTTCTGAACACAGACTCAGAAACAGCAATGTCTTGCACCTTTTACTCTATGCCTCCACACTGCAATATTCATTTTCAAACATTTTCCACCTACACTTATGCATCACAATCAGGCATGCACCACAGGATGTACTTACACACACAAACACACACACAGCTAGTCACTTCCTTCTACATGAGACACACTTACATACACACTAAGGTCAACTCTGATCCGCATACACTTACTCCAAATTTCTGATCACTCACTCCATACCACACTTTTTTTGACCATTCAGTAGGAGCCCAGACATTGTACAGACACTCTACATGGTTTTGAGAACTCAGAAAAGCTGACGACCCATCTATGCGCAACACATTTTCAACTAGTTACTGTAAACAACACTCAGCAAACATATCAACATGTAGAATCCCATAGAACACACCAACAAGCTTCTTTCCACATACAGAGGTAAATTCAGAACATACAAGCATGACTTTATGCCAACATCTTTTACTATAAAAGAGAAAGATCCAGACCTACATATTGAAATCCTGTGCAAGTGCAGTCAACGAATTCAAAGGACCCAACAAAAAGCTCTTGATGGTAGTCATTATGATATAAATAATATAAAGGATAACTCTGTATATTACGTTTCTCTGTTGTATTTATTTAATGACTCAGTGTTGTAGGTTGCATAAACTCAACACCATCACTAAATTATTATTATATTTTTTAATAATGGCATAAAAGGCAAGTAATGTTTGATAATGATAGAGTTTCTGACATTATCACAGCGTTTATGTTGAAACTCTGATAATGTATATTAATATAGAGGATTATGAGCAGGTTGGCGAATGTAACCACTATATTATGTGTTGAAGACAAGGATGCCAAGAAATTTACCTTGAGATTTTATTTATTTATTTTCAGTTTGATTACTGGGGAAGCCCACTGGGCCAAGAAGTGCCCATTTTCAGTGGAGGCCCGGGGAGAAAAGCTCCATGAGTAATACAATACAATAAAGGTTACAAAATACAAATAAAGGTTACATAATGAAATATAAGAGTAAGATTCATACATTCAGGAACTGCAGAGTGTAATATACATCTTGAGACAGTTTAACAACAGAAATTTTTTTTTTTTTTTTTTTTTTTTTTTAGCTCTTCAGATGATTACAATATTTACATGCTTGGAGTTAATTAAAGTCTGCCAGTTCTGGTTCTTTGGAGGAATAAGAATAAGCATGAGAGTATAGTGGAGTGGGAGTAAGGAGAGCTTAGTGGGGAGAATCCCTAGAATTTATGTGGGGTGAAAGCAGGAGCATTTCCATTTGGAAGATAGGTGTAGGAAAAGTTGGGTCTTGAAGGATTCAGTGTTGGGTATAGTCCTAAGTGAAGGAGGGAGAGAGTTCCATTTTTTACCTAGAGAGGAGGAGAGTAGGAGCTGGCCAGCGGGATGTTTGGGTTTGTGAATGGAGATTAGGTTTTGGTGTTCAGATCTCAGTGATCTGCTTGGGATGTATGGAGGAAGGATGTTCTTTAAGGCTGGGCATTTATCAGGGGAGAAGATTAATTTGTGAGCAGTGGTTAGTTGCAGATAGTCTAGGTGGTTAGGGAGTTCTAACCAGTTCAGAGATTGTAGATTGAGGCAGTGGTGAGTTGACATTTTGGATTTGGTGGCAAATTTAGAGATCTTATTATAGCAAGCTCCGAGCTTAGAGGTGTTGGTAGCAGACAGATTGGTTAGAAGAGGGGCTCCATATAGAAGAGAAGGTAGGAGGTAGGTGATTGCCAGGGTATGCCTAGAGGAGTTGGAAAGAAAATGATTGTTCCTATATAGCATAACTAGCTTTTGGTGGGTTTTCTTTATGTTTTGTTGTATGTGAAGATCGAATTTGAGGTGTTCATCTATGGTAATGCCAAGGAGTTTTGCAGAGGGGACCACTTCTATAGCAGTTAGTTTGGCTTAGGACATTGAAAGTGTTTTTGTCCAAGGAGGAAACCTTGGAGGGGAGGAAAATTAGTATTTTAGATTTATTGGAGTTGAGGGAAAGGTGGTTTTGGTGCATCCAGTTCTCTGTAGTGGAAAAGGCTATTTGAGTTTTGGTCAGTAGTTCAGGAATGGTGGGGGCGGCACAGACCAAGGTAGAGTCATCAGCATATTGGATGACCGTGGTGTCAGGGATGATGGTGTGAAGGTTATTTATGAAGATGTTGAAAAGCATGGGTCCAAGGATGGACCCCTGAGGAACGCCAGTAGGTGTAGGCAAGAAGGAAGAGGAGGAGTTCTTCCATTTGACAGCTTGAGATCTGTCAGATAGGTAACCGGAGAACCAGGATAGAGTATTAGGGGAGAGATTAAGGTTAGCGAGATGAAGGAGAAGGTGTCAAAGGCTTTAGAAAGATATAGCAGTACTGTGGATACAATGAGTCCAGAGTCTCGGGCTTGATTGACAGTTTCTAGGAAGGACAGTAAGGCAGTTATGGTACTGTGGCCAGGACGGAAACCGTGCTGGGTGGGTGTTAGAAGGTGATTCTGAATTAGATAAGGCAGAAGTTGGTGGTGGATACATTTTTCTAGAATTTTAGATATAGGAGAGAGTAGGGCAATGGGGCGGAAGTTAGAAATAGTGGTGTTTTTGCCTCCTTTGTGAAGAGGTAGAATGTAGGCTGAATGCCAGAGTTTTGGTACTTACGACTCATTTAAGGATCTATTAATCAGAATACTAATTGGGAGATTAATACCTTCAGCTGCATGTTTGAGGAAGGAGGAGGGTATGTTGTCAGGGGCATTAGAGCATGGCTTTAGCTTGGATAAAAGCTTTTTTATAAAAATGGTGGAAACAGGTTTGAGATGGAAATTAAGGGGATTGTTATTTGGGTTGTTGGGCATTGTGAAGAGGGAGTTAGGTGGATTCTTATTTGGGAATGTTTTAGTTAGCTTAGCTATGGATTCAGTAAAGAAGGTGTTGAAATGGGAGCTCAGTTCACTGTCAGTTAAACTAGGGTCAGGGCAGGGATTGTTCCGCGATCCAGGATGGAGAAGGGAGTTGACCAATTTCCAGAATTGTTTTGGGTTCTTATTGTTGTTGGACTGAAGTCTATTATAGTAGTTTTTTTGTCCTTGGTAAGAAGTTTTTTACTTGGTTGTGGAGTTGGGTATATTGGAGCAAGGCAGAGGACAGTTTATTTTTCTGATAGAGCTTCCAGGAATTGTCTCTGTGATGCATAATTTGTTTAGTTTCTTTGGTCAGCCAAGGAGCAGAATTAGCTTCGATTCATTTATTTCTTAGAGAGGCTAGGGAGTTAAGAGTATTTAGGAAGATAGAGTTAAAATGCTCTACAGCGTTGTCGAGTGGGAGAATGTTTAGGATTTGCCAGTTAATTTGTTTAAAGATGTTAGAAAAAATTAAGGGGTTGAAGTTGCTGAGGTTACGAGTTTGAATGTAGAGATGTTGGTGTTGGATGGAGCTAGTTGATCGATGGATGAAGGCAGGGAGATGGCCACTGAAGGTGTCGGGGATGGTACCAGAGAGAATGATTTTGTTTGGATGGGAGACTAGTATCCAATCTGTGATGGACCCTGGGGGGTGGTTTTTGTTAAGGCAAGTTGTTGAAAGGATTACTTGGGTGAAGTTGTAAAGGTTAATGGATAGTGAGGGGGGTGGCGTGTTGATTTTATTCCAGTCAATATTGACATCACCTAGAATATAGGTTTCACATTTTATTTCAGTTGAGGCCCAGTGTAGAATATCTTCAAGGGTGGAGATATTGTTGCCAGGGGAGATATATAACGAAATAATGCAGATATTCTTATGTTTATTCAAATGGAGAAGGCTTGCTGTGATTTCAGAATTTTTGAATTTAGGGGTAGGGATTTGAAGAGGAATTAGAGAGAGAAGACTGGAGTAGATTAGAGCAGAGCCTCCACCTTTTTTATTTAAATGGTCACTTCTGAGGATGTGGTAACTAGGAGGTAAGATTTCAGAGTCAGTAATATGGGATTTTAGCCAGGTTTTGGAGATGGCTAAGATGTCTGGTTGGTTGTGATTAATCCAGGCTTGTACATGGTGAAATTTGTTGTTAAGGCTCTGGGCATTGATAGTGAAGATCTTAAGAGTGCTAAGAGGGGAAGTGGGTGAGAAGGGGAAGTGGGGGGGGGGGTTATTTGTTGTGGATGAAGAAGAGGGTGGAGAGAAGGAGTAGTTTGTGCTGAGGCAAGGGCCAGGGTTAGGATGAATGTCTCCAGATAAGAATAGGACATTACAGGTGATACGTTTTAGTCTATAAGGTTTGTATATTAGGTATTTGTCTGGAGTTAGCAGAAGTTTAAGAGAGATTTTGTTGAGGTAGAGAATAGTTTGGGATGAAAAAGGTGCAGTAGGTTGGGTGGAATAAGGGAGGAGGATATGGTGTGAAAGTGAGAGAGTAGGAAAGATTGTAGTTGGGTGTTAGGGATAGTTTGAGTAGGAGGAAGGAATTGGGGAGCTTTATAGAAGTAAGAAGTAGCAAGATACAGAGGTATTAGTAAGATGAGAAGGGAGTTTGGGAGTCGGATAGTAAAGGGGATTTGGTAGGGCATGTTTGGAAAGGGAGGGGTAATGTACAGAGAAGAGTAAAATAAGTTAATATGCTAGTTGAGGAGGGAAGGTATAGAAGTGGATGGGGAGAGTTAGAAATTGTGGACAAAGACAGGGGAAGAATGAGTGTATAGAGGTGTAGGAATTGGAGTGGGAGGAGTAGTAGTGGGAGGGGAAATAAGAGGAGGAGTATTCTTTGATGAAAGAATATGGGGGAGGGGTAATAGTAGGAGGACTGTGATTGGATAATAGATTTGGTAGGAGGGGTATGTTAGGAATAAATGTAGAGGTGCTGGGGATCGGTGGGAATTGGGGGCAGGGTAGGGGAGCAGAGTGAGCCTGCAGGGCGAACGGAGTGGGTAGAGCCAAAGGAGGAGAGAGTGAGGAAGACTATCAGTAAGAGAGATAGTCAAGGTAAGTTTTGCAGAGATGTGTAGGGTGAAGAAAGACTACTGAGAAAAATGAAGAGGTATGTATATATGTAGATGAAGGACAGAGACAAAAGGTAGGGTGCTTAAAAAAGGACAGAGAAAGGCGGTTTGTAAAGCGAAGAGTGGTAGGTAGTCCTGGTACAGTGGAGAGAGCAGAGGAAAGATGTCGGGGGGTTGTATAGGGGAGAAAGGAGAGTGAGGATACAGAAGTGGGGACAGTAAGAAGGTAGAGGAGTGCCACCTAGAGGCCAGTCAGTTTAATGCAGTAGAGGTCTGAAGGGGGGATATCAGGTAAAGTGAGGTAACATCAGTCAGGATAGGGGTATAATTATAAGGTAAAGTAGGATAATCAAGCAGCAAAGAGGGGGGGGGGTTGTGGCTGCTGGCTGTCCTAGCAGGGAAGCATACTGCGACCTAGTTTATTATCAATTTAACTACTACCAAGTGTTAGAGCAGTACACATACTTTTATATTTAAAAAAAAAATCCTTGTAGTGAATGGTATTTCAGGGAGCGGTAAGGCCTTTCAGGTTTGGTTGGAATTGTCCAATTATTGGTGGTACTTAGCCAGGGTGTCCAGGTGGGCACTTTCAAGAGATTATGGCAGGGAAGGCAGGAGCCCAAGCTAGAACATACAAGGAGAGAGAAGAAATGTTTAAGCAGGCAATGCAGACATCCAAAGGGTACAAGCAGACAATTGTTAAATGATAAGAAATAGTTACGCCCTTCCAGTACCTTAATGGTACAGCCAAGCACAGAAAGGTAACTGAGATAACAGTTCCTAATGCGCTAGGTGATTTCAGTGACCAGACAGCTGGAAGTAATTTAAATGTGCGGACAACAGCTAAGTTAAAAATCCTCATGCAAGCGCTGTGTTAGTCAAGCGACTGCATCAGGATTCCTGTAGAACCAAACATAGGAAGGAATCAACAGTTAAAGGGATGAGAGCAACATTAGTGTACCAGCAGAACAAACCAAAAAGAAAAAGGTTACAGTTTGAGAACATCAAGCTTGGAGATAGTTTGAGAGACAAAGCAAGCCCCAGGCAGGTCTTTCTACCACGTGTTGCACGCTAGAATAAACTAAACATTTACAGTCCCAAACAGCTATTTCAACTGTGTGTTACACACTAGAGTAAACCAAGCATTTACAAGTTGCATTACGTATAACTCACAAAATACAGATGACTATACAATGTGCGCTGCTTTAGTTTAACATCATAGACTATCCCAGTTAATTGCTTTTACTCAAGAAGATCATAATTTTATTTTCACTTTGTTCATGATTAACTGGTTAAGTGAAATGGCTGACTGGAGACGCTTTCAAGGCAATAATAAATGGAAAATATATGGTTAAACTGACCTATCAATGAGCTTTATTCTTTTTCTCTTGTCTCAGTGATTAGAAGACAAAATAACTAAATTAAATCTGCATTCATACACTTCCTTGATGCATATGTGGATGTCAGGCTTTAAGTTAAATTTTGAATATTACTTCTCATTTTACTGTAGTGTGTTGGATTGTGCAGACCAGTAGTGCACATTTGAAGTGTGTTCTTCTTTTCCTCTGCTGTAGTTTGACCATCAAATTGGTATGTATAAGTCAAGGGTATGCAGGAGGGAACTTGCTCTCCTGTAATGTCCAAGTGTGTAGTCTAAACAAGTCCCATTAATTCTTCAAGCAGCCATCTCCTACAAAGCAGACTGCTTCTCCAGATGACTTGCACAGACTCTACAGAACAGCTGTAATGTCCAAGTGTGTAGTCTAAACAAGCCCCATTACTTCTTCTAGCAACCATCTCCTACAAAGTTGACTCCTCCAAATGACTTGTATAGAATCTACATAACAGCTCTCATCCAACCTTCCATTATGATTAAGAGTTCCACAACTCTTTGATTGAAGCTAGACAGGTAAATCTTGGTATGCATATCGAAAACACAACATGGCGTTACAACCACAGACTTGCAATTCATTACAGTGCATGGACATTTATTTCATGTACTTTTGCCTTTAACCTAACACTCTCACATTTGAATTCCAGGGAACACTCCTACTGCCATATCTCTCCTAGCCTTTATCCAATATCTCCTCAGCCGTTCAGCTAACCTCTGATCCTTACTCCTAGCTATACCTTACTGTATAATCAAAACAGCCTGACGCAGTTTCCTCATTTCTCTCTCTCCTTGCTGAAAGACTCTGCTCACAAAGTTATTTTGTTCTTTTCCTCCCTTATACATTCAGGAGACATCCACCTCACCCAGACCCCTCCTTCTCTAAAAGCCTCCATTTAACCACTAGTAATAAGGTCAGGAGACATGCGCCCCAAGCCAGGCCCCTCCTTCTCTAAAAGCCTCCATATAACCACTAGTAATATGTTCAGGAGACAACCGCCCCAACCCAGGCCCCTCCTTTTCCAAAAGCCTCCATTTACCCACTAGTAATACGTTCAGGAGACATCCGCCCCAACCCAGGCCCCTCCTTCTCTAAAAGCCTCCATTTAACCACTAGTAATATGTTCCGGAGACATCCGCCCCAACCCTGGCCCCTCCTTCTCTAAAAGCCTCCATATAACCACTAGTAATACGTTCAGGAGACATCTGCCCCAACCCAGGACCCTTTCTCTAAAAGCCTCCATTTAACCACTAGTAATACATTCAGGAGATATCTGCCCCAACCCAGGCCCCTCCTTCTCTAAAAGCCTCCATTTAACCACTAGTAATATGTTCAGGAGACATCCGCCCCAACCCAGGCCCCTCCTTTTCTAAAAGCCTCCATTTACTCACTAGTAATACGTTCAGGAGACATCCGCCCCAACCCAGGCCCCTCCTTCTCTAAAAGCCTCCATTTAACCACTAGTAATATGTTCAGGAGACATCTGCCCCAACCCAGGCCCCTCTCTTCTTTAAAAGCCTCCATTTAACCACTAGTAACTTTCAAAGCATCGGCAACAAAACCTTTGAGTTCCATGGTCGACTAACTCAGAATAAAACACATATCCTAGCTGCTACTGAAACCAAACATCCAAGACACTAAATTCCTTCCTCCTAATTTCAATATAATAAG
This sequence comes from Protopterus annectens, assembly GCF_019279795.1. Classification (NCBI taxonomy): domain Eukaryota; kingdom Metazoa; phylum Chordata; order Ceratodontiformes; family Protopteridae; genus Protopterus; species Protopterus annectens. The sequence continues at coordinate 736,172,203 of NC_056749.1, forward strand.
GGCTGAAAGACAACATAAAACAAGAGGTGGTGTCACATTAATTTACCCTAATACATTTAACATAGCCACCTTTCCGAATTCTATTCCACACTTCCATAACGCTGAGATCTTAATTTCTTTCCTTGACATCAATAATTCAAAAAAACTCTGTATTATAGTTATTTATATTCCACCAGGCAATAACATCCCTATTCTAGAAGATATTCTTTCCTGGATATCCCATACAATAAAAAATGAAACTGTTATATCAGGTAACACAAACATTGACTGGGCTGCTACTTCCTCTATCCAGTCTCCTATTAGCATAAATCTATTCCACTTTACACAATTAATTAATTCTACTACCAGGTTTAACTTCAAAACTAACAAAGGTACAATTCTAGGCTGGATCTTGGTTTCAGACCCCTCTAAATATCCAATTGCCGGCACCCTCGCAACTTCCTTTAGTGATCATCTCCCAGTCTACACCATATGTAATTGCACATCTCTCTCAAAAGCCCTTAACATTAAAGTTACTCAGAACTTATCAAACTTCTGTCCCCATAAATTCAATACTATCCTTAGTAGCTACAACTGGAACGGTCTTAAAACCTTATCACGTGATTATGCCCCTCTTTACTTCAGTAACTCCTTTCTTAGCACTCTCCATAGCCTTGCACCTACTAGATCCATTAGAGTTAAATCCAATCATGCCCCTTGGCTTTCTAAATCTACTAAAGACATTATGAGAAACAGGGACAAAGCCTGGAAGCAATGGCTGAATTGCAATAATCCTGCCAACCTTATCCATTACAAACAACTATGAAACCTTTCAAAGAAACGTATTCGTAAAGACAAACAACAATACTTTTGGAACCTCCAATCAAATAGGACAAATAACCCCAAACACTTCTGGTCTTCCATCTATAATCTCTTGATCCCTGGCACTAAAACAAACTCCTGTCCTTTCCCTGACATGTCACCTGACCTTATAGCTTCCAAATTTAACACATATTTCATTGACCCAATAGCTAATCTTACAGCCTCCCTTTTCATCGCTCCACCTAGTAATCATCACCTCAGTTCCTCCTCTTCTTCTCAATTACCTCCCAGTACCACATTTCTAAATGTATCCAAGAAAAACTGTGACAAACTCTCCTCTCAAATTTAATTTAATCTCTCCCCTATTCCTACTTCATGTATAAAAAGTTCTTGCTAAAGCTAAAACCCTGTTTTAACTCAGCTGATGATATTCCTGCCAAATTCCTTAATATTGCTGCTAATACAGTAGCTTATCCTATTAGCATTCTAATCAATAGATCGAGCCAAGAATCTTATGTTCCCTCTCTTTGGAAAAAAGCCATCATCTTTCAGCCATCAAAGGGGGTCCTTCCTCTGATATTTCTGACCCATTGCTCTTCTATCCCCTATATCTAAAATTCTTGAAAAATGCATCCAAAAACAACTATTCCTTTACCTGTTAAACATCCTCTCCCCAACCCAACATGGCTTTCATCCTGGACACAGTACCTCTATTTGCTCTAATGTCCTTTTTAGATACCATTAATAAATTCCGTGACTCTGGCTACATAGCATCTGCTCTCTTTCTAGATCTAAAATATTTGATACTATATCCCACTCTATCCTTCTTTCTCAACTTTCTTTGATAGAGCTATCTTCTCAGTCTTTCACTTGTTTTAAAAGCTATATTTCCGATAGGCAACATGCCATCAAATAGCAGCCCTCCATCTCTCCATAATCCTACTGGCATTCCACAAGGTTCAGTCCTAGGTCCCCTTCTATTTAACATATTCATAAACAAGAAAAACTGATGGAGGTCCAGGGAGCACATAAGTCAGTATAAACCACACAGCTAGTAGCAACCACCAAAGATTTATGCAGCAAAAATAGCAATCAAGCACTTTTGTCTTGCATCAAGACTTCATCAGAACTGGAGTAATCACATATACCACACAATATAAAGGAACATCCTGTAGTCATGTGGTTAAAACCGACCAATATAAATAATGCTTAAAAAATTAACTAATTAAAAACTTAAAAACTTGGAAATGTACTGACAGATTGAAACAGTCTGTATGAGTGAAACACAGAGCCAAACATATTACAATGTATATACAACAAATTATAAAGATGACTTATGAATTATCCCACCATACTTTTCAATTTTAGGATTGGGGTAATGGAACATCAGTCAATAAGCCCAGGGGGAGTAAGGGCATCCCACATCAAAATCCAGATTAATTCATTTCTGTTGAGGTGTTCTGTACTAAAACCCCTTGCATCCCATTCCATATAATCCAACACTACAAACTTGAAGTGGTTGTCAGGAAAAGCTGAAATATGCCTATACAAGGCATTGGGTTCTTCCCTTTCTTGATGTCATTCAAGTGTTCATAAATTCTTTGTTTCAGCTTACGACTAGTCTTTCCAATATATAATATCTTACAACATTGACAAAGAGCTCCATATACTACCCCCTTGGATATACAACTAAAGTGTTTTTTTTTTACCTTAAATTTCCTTTCCTGATGAAAAATGAATCACACAATAAAATATGCTGACCATAATTGGAATAATTGCATTTGTACATGTCCTTAGGTCTACGTGAACAACTGACATCACCTTTAATTTCTAAAAAGTTCTTAAAAGACTTGCCCTTTCTGAACAAAACCTTTTGCTTGACCCCCAAAAATTCTTTGCCTTCATTGATACTCATCACAATTGGCAAAAATTACGCACTGTGTCCGCTACATCATAGATGTCAACAAAAAAAGTGAATATTAGTGAACATTCAAAAGGGACAATTGATGGTTGTCTTTCTTTGGACAAGCTATTACCAGCCAAATGGTCATCAGTTTGACCACCAGGAATAGGCAATAGCTGTTTGTAAAAAACATTCTTCCTCTTACCCTGGACTTCTTCCTTAATACTGTCCAATAACTCATGGTAGTAACCTCTTTTACTGAAATGCCAATCAATGTGTCTATTTCAGCAGTGAAGGTGGCATCATCTGCAATCATAGGAGTAAGTCTGACCAACTTCCCCTTGACCACAACCCTCTTTTGAAATTGTGGGTGCTAACTATCAAAATTGAGGTAAAAGTTGGAAAAAGATTTTTTACGGTAGATGTTGCTACAAAAACAATTTCTCGAATAATCCTTGGTTACCAATACATCCAAATAGGCCATTGAATCATGATCAAACATATGGGTAAACTTTAGGAAAGATGTACTACCATTGATATACTTGAGAAATTCATTCAATTTTGTGGCAGAATCATCCCAGACAATAAAAATATCATCCAGGAAATTAATATAGAATGACCAACCTTCAGCAAAGGGACTGTTGAATACATAATGCTTCTCCCAATAGGCCATGACCAAGTTGGCAAAGCTGGGGCGGAAGAAGCCTCCATGGCCACACCACTCACCTGTTTGAACTGACCTTCAAAATAAAGAAAATTGTTGGTCAAAACCAGATCCATAAGTGTACAAGCTGTGTTAATGTCATTATTTAACAACAGTCATATGTCAGAAAGAATACTTTCCAACCACTCCAACCCAACCTTGTGGGGAATGACAGAATATAAATTTTGGACATATATTGTGACCAAAATACAATCACCTGAGAACCTGAGCGTCACTAGCCTGGTAAAAAAAATCCCAAGAATCCTTGCAAATATGTGGGACTTCAATGACTGATGGTTTTAGTAGGATTTCCATATATTGGCTATGTAGAAGGTGTTGCTTCTACCCGCATCCACTATGGGTCTCAAAGGTGGATTTTGGAGATCTTTATGGATTTTGCATATTCCAAAGATGCTCGCTACCACTGGATGCTGATTGAGTAAATAATTGTGTGTCACTGTTAACGTGCCCTGCATAACCATGTCATAAAGACATATCAATTTTTGAATAGGCAATATTGAGCTCATTCTTAGATATCTGGACATAAGTCTCGGTGAAAAGCAACTCATGCATATGATTATTATAGCCATTGACATCCATCACAACTATTCTCCTACCCTTGTCCAGTTTCATTATCCTGATTCTTTTTTTTGCTACATAATTCTTTGAACAACAATGCCTCCTCATTGGATAAGTTGTAATCTCTAGCTGTTTTTTTTAGAAAAAGATTTCCAAATTTTTAATTCAGACATTTTCTCAAAGAGAGATTACCAGCTATTTAAGGGTAGGTTGAATGAAATAGCTTTTTTGAGAGGTTTGTTGGGGTTTGTGCCAGAGTTCAGGGAGTCAGTTTTAAAACAGAGTGCCAAACTGAGCTTTCGTGTAAACAATTTTAAATTGATCAAAACCTCAGCCAAATCAGACTCCTTAGCCAGCTCGGCTCAAAAATAAAAAAAAACCTTTTTCCAACTCTTACCTCCATTTCGATAGTTGGCATCCACAATTTCAAAAGAGGGCTGTGGTCAAGGGGCAGTTGGTCAGACTTGCTCATATAATTTCTGTTGATTCCACCTTCACTGTTGAAATAGACAAATTGATTGGCATTTTCAGTAAAAGAGGTTACACGCATGAGTTATTGGTCATTATTAAGGAAGTAGTCCAGGGTAAGAGGAAGAATGTTTTTTATAAACTGCTACTGCCTATTCCTGGTGATTAAACTGATGACCATTTGGCTGGTAATAGCTTGTCCAAAGAAACACAACCATCAATTGTCCCTTGTGAACATTCACTAATAGTGACTTTTTCTGTTGACATCTATGATGTAGTGGACATAGTGCATCATTTTTGACCAATTGTGATGAGTATCAATGAAGGCAAATAATTGTTTGGGGTCAAGCCAAAGATTGTGTTCAGAAAGGGCAAGTCTTTTAAGAACCTTTTAGAAATGAAAGGTGATGTGAGTTGTTCAAGTAGACCTAAGGGTATGTACAAATGCAATCATTGCAATTATTTTTTTTCCTCATAATTTTTTTTTTATTTTTCAAATACATTTGAATGAATTCCATAGTATTTATACATAACATCTTAAATAACTATGTACACTATTTACATTGGCCTGACACTATAACAGATCTCAATGTATACAGTTACTTTATGTTGAATCCATTATCAGAGTGATTAATCAATTATTGTATAGTGTCAATCAATGATGAGACTTTTCCTCAAGGGCTGTTGATAAATGGCTTTGGATAAATTCTTAGTTCTTTAATTTTAATTTCTAATAATGCTTTGGCCTTCAGTAGGCTGTAGAAGTCTTCTAAAGTTGGTATAGTGTTTGTATTCCATCTTCTTGTTATACACTTCCTTGAAATTGCAAATATGGTCTATACTAGATACATATTTGACCTATTCAAATGAGGACCTTTGTTCACATTTAATAATACAAGAGCTTTAGTTAAATAAAATGATTCATTAAATAAAGCTTGTAGAAAGTTATTAATACCATTCCAAAATGGCTTAATTTTAACACAATCAAAGAAAATCTGGTTCTAATCTGCAGTGTGTACTTGTTCACATCTCCAACATATTCCTTTTATGGAAGAACTAATTTTACTGATTGTGTCTGGGGTTAAGAATGCTCTGTGCAAGCATTTCCTATAAAAAAACTTTCCAGTATTGTATAAAGGATGTATATTTTATTGATATTAAGATATTTGTTTTAATATCTTCATTTAACTGTATTGAGTGTCCTTTTGTTATATATTTCCAATATGAGGTTTTGGGCGTTGTTTTGTAGTTTATCAATATTTTGTAAAATTTTGAAATATGTTTCCCATGTCAAAGTCATTATATATGATTTCATATATATATTTTGTAAATTTAGGTATTTCTTTAAATGAAGAATTATTAATTATTCTACTTAAATCTTGCAAATATGACAGAATGCTCTGTAAAGTTAGCCAGTCCTGTTGTGGAATTTTGTATGTTGTTTTTATTACTTGCATAACTAAAACTTTTAGTTGATACACTGGAGCCAGCAAACAAATCCTTTCTTTTCCAAGGAATTAATAATTTCTCTATATACTTTATGTGGAAAGTTCTTTGCGACTATAAATGGTGTTAAAAGATCAGTCCAGATTTTTAAATCTATATTTGCATTAATAATTTTCCCAAATGAGTCAATGTAATAATTAATCATACGAGTTTTAGTGGGTTTAGTTATGTTATATTGCATATTAATACATATGTGCCATGGCAGATTGTTTTTTCCGTTATTTGAAATGTTTTTTTTTGCAAATCAAATTCATTTATTGATATTACAGTTAGTAATTCTATCCAATTTGCAGAGTAATTTGGACTTATCCAGTCTGAGATTGTTTTAGATATTGATGCTTTTTTATATGTTTCTATATCAGGAAAGTTTAATCCTCCCTGTATCCATGGTCTGATATGATATATTAAAGCTATTCTGTTTCTTTAGGGAAACCATAAAAATTTTATTAGGCATGAATTTATTTCTTTAAGTGTATTCCTTTCTGGTAACGGTTGTATTGCCAAGGCTATACATAGGATCTTGGGCAGTAAAACCATTTTTATTAACTGTAATCTACCTTCAAATATTATTTTGTTCCATTTTTCCACAGAGATTTTAATTAATTGTGTTGATATTATTGCAGTTTGTTTAGACTAATTCATTATTATCCTTGCATAACTCAATTCCTAGCTATTTTAAGGTAGATTCTTGTTTCCCTATGATGTGATCCCCCTTAGTCTGCATTTCTTTTTTTATTTAAAAATAAAAACTTTGATTTTGATTTATTGAAATGGAGTCCAGAAGTCATGTGAACTTTGTCAATTATTATATCTAATTCTTCTAATGTCACTTTTGTATTAGATAATGTTAGTAATATGTCTTCAGCAAATAGCATTACTTTAGAATTGTATTGTTCATAAACATCTATTCCTTTGATTTTTATATTGTTATGAATTGAATCTGACAATATTTCAACAGCCAGAGCAAATAGAACTGGCGACATGGGACATCCTTGTTTAGTGCCTTTTGTTATATGTATACATTCAGAGTTAAAAAGACCAAACTTGACATACGCTAAATTATTTGTATATATATTCTTTAGGAGATGAACAAAGGATGCAGGGAATTCAAATAGCATTAGGATTTTGAATAAATAGTCTCAATTTAGGGAATCAAAGGCTTTCTCTATATCTAAGCCAATTATGAGTGTTTATTTTCTTTATTAACAATCTATAAGAGAAATGTTCCTTTTAATATTGTCATGTGTGTGCCCATGATATATAAATCCAGTTTGATCATTATTTATTGTTTTGGATGGTGGTATTTTCATTCTGTTAGTTAATATTGTCATAAATATCTTATAGTCATTATTTAATAATGATATAGGTTTATATGAGGTACAGAGGTTTGGGGATTTGTTTTCCTTTAGGATTGGTGTGATTAAGGAACATCTCCAAGAGGGTGGTGTTAAAGCTTGTGACTGAATTTCTAATAGAGTTTTATGGAAGAGGGATAGTATTTTTGAAGGAAAAAGTTTACATATTTCCATAATTATGCCATCTATACCTGGAGCTTTATTATTTGTACCCCCTTTTATTGTATCTGTAATTTCTTTGTAGGATATGGGTGCTTGCAGATCTAGTTTTAACTTTTCTGGTATTTTTTTTTATAGTAGAACATTTTTCATCCAGATTTAATTGATCAATATGTATATTTTCTTGATGAAAATGTTCCATATAGTGATTTCTAAAGGCATCAAGAATGTCGCCTATATCAGAGACATTTTTTTCTTTTCTTTTCATGGAAGATACTTTTAATGTTATTAGATTTTGATTGCATTTTGATTCTTGTGGATAAATTATGTAGATATTTGGGAGAAGTGGCCAAGGTATTAATTTTTAGATTTTCTAAAGCTAAACTAGTTTTATATGTTAGAATTCTGTTGCATTTATTGTTTAATACTTCTACTTTCTTTTTCGTCTCCAAATAATTTTGATTTTTTTCAGTTTTTACTGACAAAAGTTTGGATTGTAGATCTAATAATTCAGAATCCCATTCTCTGATTTTATTTATACCAAGTTAGGGTTTTACCATATATGTAAGCTTTAATGAGTCCCATATCATTATTTTATTTATCTGTGTGTTGTAATTAATATCTAAAAGAATCTATAAAATGTTATATATGCTGGAATTCTGGAGCTAACTATTGATGGTTTGTACCCATTTTGAAGTTTTAGTATTAATGAATTGTGGTCTGAAAAGGGGCAGGGAGTGAATGAAAAATTAATGATTTTAGAGTGTAAGTCATGGGCAGGAAATATTTTATCTATTCTAGTTTGGGTACCAAACCTGTTATCTTGATGGGAAAACAACAGAGATTTATCTTTTTTAAATTTGACAGTATCTACAAGATGAAATGATTCTACCCACTTGTTTAAAACTTTTGATACAGCAGATGCATGCAGCAGCCTTTTATTTGTAGTTTTAGAAATACCAAATAAACAGTTAAAATCTCTGAATATTAAATCCAAGTGTTTTTTAACAGTTCCTGTTCCAATGCCAGGGAACCAGTATAGATTGGCTAGGGTCCATATTCTGTTATTATATTTAACTATTACTAATGCCATAAGGCCTTCTTTATCTTCATACTTATAAATGATTTCTGGGTTAATCACATTTGTTTTCCATAAAATCGTTACCCCTTTTGTCTTTGTCTTATAAATGGATTGCGCCAATATCATATATTCCTTAGGATTCTATTTATAATTGTCATTTGTTTTGAAATGGGTTTCTTGAAGGAAGACAATTTGTGCTTTGTTCAGTTTGAAATATTTCAATAGATTTCATCTCTTGCTAGGATTGTTTAAGACATTGGTATTTAAAAATAAAGTTAAATCCATCTTAGGTTATTTAGACTATATATTTTTTGTTTTATTGTGACCATTAAACATTTTCCTCTGATAACTATAAAGTATATGTTTCAGCCTTTAAAGGAAATTATCAGTTTTATAATTTGAGTGTTTACCAATAAAGTAATGTTTTGGTCAGGCATACTAAAAATGTTTTTGTGAAATAAATTAAATTAATAAATGTTAACAAAACTAAGATCCGCACTGGCCATGGAATGAAAATCATTCCTAATCTGATTGATAAACCTAAGTCCATAAGATTATCACTCATACGTTGACAATCCAGAACATCTGAGCTCCATAAAGTGAATCATCATATGAAGAATATTTGTAATGGGAATAAGTAATATGTATATTATTTTGAATAGATATAGTACTATTGTAGATTAGACATAATTCTAATACAATATAAATGTATACTTATTGTATAAGCAATTAATATTTACATGAAAGATAGATGACAAGCAATTAAATCATAATAAAGTAGGATGTAGCATATAGAAAACCTCAGTAAAAGATTATAGCGCACAGTTATTTAACATATTCACCCATATTGATGAAGTCTTTCAAAACTTATTACTTAATATAAATAGATGGTAATAATATGTATACCTAATGTTTATAATATAATGTATTTTACTGGATATATCAGAAGTTATATTTCATTGTTTGCCATCATTTAAGTAATCACTTTGTTGCTAACTTACTTAAAGCATCAAGTTTATTTTATGTGAACACTGATGAAAGTTAGTGCATTTTAATTATCACTGCATCCCTCTTCCCCCCATTTCTTACACATAAGGATTTTCATATCTGTCATTTCTTATTATAAAATGATTGAAGTTATAGGTTAAAAACAAAAAAAATCACTTATTTTGATTGATTACAAATTCCCATTCTATATTTATAAATTGCCATTTTATGGCATTTACTGAAAGTTTTTAGATTTAAATGGCAACATTCTGTTTTGTATAATCAGCAAAGGTAAAACTGAGTGATTATTGTCAATTTAATACTATTTGCTCAGAATATGATTGTTACATTCTGTGACATTCCTAGTTGAGGCTTCTATTGTTTCCCTTGAACAACTTTGTCAGTTTGATGTCATATATAAAACATTAGTTACCTTGGTAACACAGCTCAAGTATTATATATGGTCAAGATGGGTTACAAAACCACAATTCAAGTTAAAGCAATTATATGACTTGTTATGCACATTTACTTATATGAGAAAATCATCATGCTTCCCCCTCGATGTTCAATATAGTGTTATGTCATTTATGACAAGTTAAAACAGTAGTGTTATTATACACAAGCCGATGTTATTAAACTGTGTCGATTATCAAGTTAATATTTGTTCAGAATAGGATTGTTACATTCTGTAGCCCATGTTAAATCCTTTCTTTAATATCTAAATTCAGCATACCGCATCATCGTATATGACGATTATATATTTTATGTCTAGATTTACTAAAATCATACATTACATAGCTATTGTGTGTTTTTTTTGGCTGTTTAGTTATTTGAGAGACCACAAGCTGTAATGCTTATTCTTATTATTAGCTCCTTCCAAGCATGTTTATACAGTCCATAGACTTTAAACTATGACCCTTCTAGTTTATTTGTTATAAGTATATTTCCATCCTTACATACACACATATCAGTACTTCAAGCACGGGCAACAATGCCCATACAGTTTTGCCAGAATACCATTCACTAGTTCATGTGGTGTGTTTCCAGGCTGTTCTTAAAATATCCAAACCAATATTTGTCCTGTTCCATTTTACCAGCCTGTTCCATGCGGTGGCCACTCTGCCAGTGAACCATTCAACACACCTTCCATTCCCACAGATATTTCCATGAAGGAAATCTGATGACTCTCTAGCACTTCCCGGCAACCCCAAACACCCCTAGAATCAGCTATTCCCATATGCCCAACACGTCTGAGCAAGCTCACCTCTCAGACCACTGCAAAAGGTACTGCACAAGACCAGGTGCTCTTAGTCTTTCACAATAACTCAGACTTCCACTCTTATGTAAGTCCTTAATGTGTTTGGACCAAAATACATTTTAAATATAAAATTGCGCTTATTATTTATCTATTTATCAGGAATCAACTTAATGATTTAAACGAAGTGTTGGGAGACCATCAATATGTGCACATGTGGTTTAAAGGGTTCCTATTATATGATCGAAGGCACAATCCTTCAAATGAGTCGTGATTGAACTTAAAAGCACAAAAAAGCAAAATAGCAAAATGGCATATAAGCAATTTCTTTCCCTGGGAAAGAAATTGCTTGGTTGCCTCTGTTACTTTGCTGTTTATGGCACTGCAGTGTGATCTTGAAGTTGGTATATTTAAGTAGGGGGTGTGTGGGGTGAAGACCCTCACTTTATGTAATATTTTGATGTTTTTATTTTATTTTTTTGTGGCACAGCGATTTTTTTTCCCAGGGAAAAAAAATCGCTGTCCCGAGTGTTTGGGATTGTAAGCTTTCCCTTACATGGGGTTGATAAATCAGCATTCACTTTTTTAAGCGTTCGCTGATTTAATATAGACCCTTGTTTAAAACAGACATTTTATTTTATATATATATATATATATATATATATATATATATATATATATTTTTTTTTTTAAACCAAAAATTTCATTGCCGAGAATCATCTCGGAGGCTCCTCAGAGCCTTTAAGCATTATCGTCACTCTGTCTCTGTTACCATAGCAACCTGGGAGCATCTGTTTCTGTTAGTGTGTCTGTGTACTGCATACCAGAGTCTTGCGATGCACCTGAAGCAAAGTTTCATTTCACTGCAACTTCAACCCTAAATTCTCTCCCTTTCAGCGAGGCAGCAGCCAGGAAAAGAATGGAGTGCAGATAAAAAAAAAAAAAACTCCCAACAAGCCACAACACGAGATAACACATTCTTCCAGGCTTCCCATCTCTCACTCAGCAGATGTATAAACAAACAGGTCTATATTATAAGCATGAAAAGACTAAACCGCGAATGCTCACATGAGCAAAAATGCCGGTAATCATACTTGCTATTGTGGGGGGCTGTGACCCCCCACCCCCCCCCGCTAACTATATATTCTAACTCTGAGGTCGCACTACAGTGAGGAAAGGGAAAATATCCCACTCCTCACTGTAACACGACCCCACAATCACACTTTCGATTCCCGGCATTTTCGCTCATGTGAGCGTTCGCGGTTTAGTCTTTTTGTGCTTATAATATAGACCTTAAACAAACTATTCCCTTCCAAAATATCCCAAATCACAGTTTTATCCACCCCCTTCCCCTGGATACAGGCGAAAACACCAAATGTCTCTTCCTAATACACAAGCATCAGTAATCCTTGATCATAAGCCACAACCCACAAGCTTCCCAGAGATGAAAATGGCAACATACAACAGCTGCATCTACACACACCATGTCAGGCTTAATCAAACAGCACTCAAAGCTATGATACCTACCATAATTGATATTAACTATGTTTAGACAGAATAATAACTTTTGCACTAGCTGCCAGACACGGCTGTATCCACACACACCATATCAGGATTGATCAAACAGCACTTGAAGCTATGATACCTGCCATAATTGATATTAACTATATTTAGACAGACTAATGATGACATTTCTACTAAGAGCTCGCTATTATTTAACCAGGATATATATGACGTTTCAAAATCATACTTTAACTGAAGAAGGCATTAGTCTCCATGACAGCATTTTTTTCCCAAAACTCTCTACTGTTACTGCTATTGTATAGGATGTTAATTTGTTACATTTGAGTCTGGACTCTGATGAATGGTACCTTGTTAAATTAATTAATTACTTAAATTATTATAAGTAAAATCAATGAAAAATGAACAAGATAAGTATTCAGTGAGTTCAAAGTAGGGGAATAGAAACATCTATGTTTGTATTGTATGCTGCTTTGTTTGGCTTATATATAATATAAATAGTAACCCATCTTTGTTTGTGAAGAATTATTGGACTCTGAACATTCTGAATAAATCATTACTTTTTCTCAGTTGTTTAAGAAACCCTTTTTTTTTTTAAATAAAAACAGATGACAAATGATGTGCCATATCAGTGGATACTTTGAGAGCTGTAGTTGTAAGAGTTATTTTTTGGGACAGCTATCTTGGAATCAGTTTTTTTGTTTCTTCTTTCTAGCATCAGTCCAAGGATTTGTTTTTTTTTTTATTCTTTTAAGAGTAGGAGCCATCCATTCCATTTCTTCTGGAATAGACACTATGTTGTTTTCGATGAATATAGTAGCTTCTTCTAAGTCATTAAAGGTTCTCATCTCATTAGCAAAAAGTATTTATCTTGGCTGGAAAGGCCAGCTGTGCTTTAATGTTGTTTTGCTTCAACAGTTTTATTATTGGCCAAACATTTTTCCTTTGTTCTAGTATTCTGGAAGAATAATTATTGTCAAACCTTATCAGGCTTTGATTGTATTTTATGGGTGATTTTCTCCAAGCAGATTTTAATATTCGTTCCTTGTCCAGAAATGAAAGAAATGTTATAACTATGGATCTGGGTGGAGTATTTGTTGAGTTAGAAGTAGGTTTCTCAGTGATCTATGCACCCTTTCAATTCCAAATGAAAGTCCCTCTTTCAAGTCTAAAAATTCAGGAATCCAGTTTAAGAATGAAATAATGTCTGTACCTTAGGTGTTTTCAGGCAGACCAAAGCTCCTTACGTTGTTTCTCCTTTACCTGTTTTCTAAGTCATCTATTTTGTTAAGCAGCCATGTATTCTGTTTAAGCAGAAATTCTTTTAGGAATTCTTCCTCCTTGAGTCTCCCTTCAATGTCATTTAGAGAAGTCTCTATATTTGTTATTTTTGTATGGTGTTGCTGTAATACTTCCTTAAGAGTATCAGTCTGTTTTTGAGAATTTAATTTGAGGTTTTCTAAGTCATTTTAAAGGCATCCATCTTCAAAGATAGTTCCTGTAAGGTAGATATCATCAATTGCAGTTCTTTTTCAAAGCAGCATCTGGATGAGAATTCCTTAAGTTGTTCATATTCAGTGACTCAATACATCTCCGGGTACTTGACAGGAAATTTTTTGTACATCTCCACCAAAATTGATATTTATGTAGTTTAGTGGTTTATCTATAGATTTCTGATGTTTTAAACTTGAAAATAATACAATTGTCCTATATTATTATACTAGTTTATGGCACTTTCAAAATTCACTGCTGTAAGTTGGCCATCTAGGCTCTGCCCCCCCCCCAATCATTGCAATTACTGTCATCATATTTTATTGTGTGACTCATTTTTCATCAGGAATAGGAAATTTACAGTAAAAGAGCACTTCAATTGTATATTCAAGGGGGTGGTATATAGAGCTCTTTGTCAATGTTGTAAGGCATTCTACATTAGAAAGACTAGTCATAAGCTGAAAGAAAAAATTTATGAACACTTGAATGACATCAAGAAAGGGAATAACCCAATGCCTTTTATAGGCATATTCAGCTTTTCCTGACCTCCACTTCATGTTTGTAGTGTTGGAGTATATGGAATGGGATGCAAGGGGTTTTAGTACAGAACACCTTAACAGAAAGGAATTAATCTGGATTTTGATATGTGATGCCCTTACTCCCACTGAGCTTAATGACTGCTGTTCCATTACCCCAATACTAAAATTGAAATGTATGGAGGGGTAAGTCATCAGTCATCTATATAATTTGTTGTATATACATTGTTGTAACATGTTTGGCTCTGTTTTTTCACTCATACTCACCATTTCCAACTGTCAGTACATTTCCAAGTTTCCCAGTTTTTAATTAATTAATTAATTCATTAATTCATTTTTTTTAAACATTATTTGTATTGGTCAGTTTTAACAACATGACTACAGGATGTTCCTTTATATTGTGTGATTTATGTGATTACTGCAGTTTTGATGAATCTTGATGCAAGACGAAAGTGCTTGACTGCTGTTTTTGCTCAATAAATCTTTGGTGGTTGCTACTAGCTGTGTGGTTTATACTGGACTTGTGTGCTCCCTGGACCTCCATCAGTTTTTCTTGTCTGGTTCCTGGTTTCTCTTGTTGGAGATATTCATAAACAACATACACCAAGCTTTACCACATACATACCTAATCCAATATGCAGACAACTCAACTATAGTCTGTTATGCACCCAACCCCAGTGTCCTTCAACAAAGTACCCAAACAGCCTTCTCTACTGTTGAATCGTGGCTCCACAAAAGTCATCTTTCCTTAAACGCCAAAAAAAAAAATGAACTTATGCTGTTCACCCCCCAAAAACTACCTCTATCAAATTACAAGACTTTAACATTTTGTCACTGAACTCAATAAAAATTGAAATCATAACCAGTACTAAACTTTTAGGAGTCATAATTGATGACAATCTAAAATTTGATTTACAAATCCAGTCCAACATCTCAAAAACTCACAAAAAACCTGGGCTTCTCTACAGGTATAGTAATTTCCTCTCCCCATCAATAAAACAAGCATTAGCTCTCTACTATTTACTTCCCTCTGTAACCTACAGGGCTCTAATCTGCAGTCATCCCTCAAACTAAAATTAGAGTCTTGCTACAACAAGATCACCAAATTTGCTTCTGTCGTCCTGCAGCCCATCACTGTATTGCCCTAAGAAATCTCCAGTGGCTTGAATTATTATCTGCTATTATCTACTGCACCTTCAACTAACTACCTCTTTTAGACTAATTTATAAAGCATTTATATCACATTATCGAAAGATGAAAATAGCGAACACTATTTCATCTAACCTAAAATAGCTAAACCACATATTGAACATTCAGAATAGCAAATTTTTTCCTTGGAGAAAAAATTTGCTATTCCGAAACACACACACACAACACAAACACACCTAAAAAACATCAATACACACACATACACTTATAATCCTACAACTAACCTTACACTAAACAATACATACACTATCTATCCACTTACCTTAACCCAGACCCTAAACCTAAGGTCCATCACTATCGCACACTCATCTAACCCGCGCCCTTACCCTAACTCACTTAACTTTCCCCTAAACCTAATTCACCTAACCTGCGCCCTAACCCTAACTCACCTAACCCGCGCTCTAACCCTAACAACCACACAATCACACACTTACCTGAACCCGACCCATAAATCTCCACCACAGCGCTGAAAATAGCGAAGCCACAGAACCGGCCAACTGAATTCTTTCCCTAGGAAAGAATTTGGTGTTCTGCAGCTTCACTATTTTTAGCGTTCAATCAAAATGGGTTGATATTAGAACATTCGAAGTTTTAAAACTTCGATGTTCTGATATAAACCCTTTATAAACACCAAGACTGCCCTTCACTCAGCTTTTTATTTTTCCCTTACACCCCCACTAGGTCTTTACGATCAGAAAATCAAAACCTACTACAAGTTCATAAACCTAATCTTCCTGCAAGTAAACTCTCATACTCCTGGACTATTGCCAGACTGTGGAACAATTTCCCTTCCCCATCCGTTCTGAACTGTACTCCACTAAATTCAAAACTGCCCTACACAAGAACTTTCTCTGCAACTGGATATGCAACTGCTTCACTTTGTCTAAAGCTATCACCTAACTCTCTTTACCCTAGAGTTAAACCCAGTATTGCCCTTCTTAACTTTCTAACCACCTATACCATACTTTTCCTCCACTCTAATTGCCCCGACATCCTAATCAACCACTACTAACTCTTGTATACTTCACTTTAAGCCTCATGCAGCTTAAGTCTTTTTGTTTTTGTCTCTGCTTTATTTTCCCCTTTACTTAATTTCAGATACAAAATCTTTAGCTGCTCTACACTCAGACCAATGTACCATGCTCGATCTAACTTGATTTTCCTGATACTTTAATTCTGTTTAAATTGTATATTTTCACATTCTTTGGATTTGCCTATGTTTCTCTTTTTGTATCAGCTGATTGCAATATTTTGTATTGAAGCGATTCCTGTAAATATTGTAACTACATTGTTGTAAATTCCTTGTATGGTAATTACCTTGTATTGTTCATTGGAGCTTTTCTCACCAGGCCTCCACTGAAAATGCATTTTGTTCAGCCCAGTGGACTCTCCCGGTAAACAAATGTCAATAAATAAATAATGTACTACTAGTTGGAGTAAAAATGGGGTGGAAGGAGAGAACACAAAGATTTTGCTAGTATTTATAGTCAGTAAAGCACTTTGTGAGCTCTGTCAAATGGACAGCAATGCATGTCATGTATATATTTTTTAATAAAGTTAGAGATAGAGTGGAGGCACTGCAGGCAGAAACAAAACATTTTTTTGTGTTCTAGAGCTGAAGTTTGCCGTCCAGCACTGTTTGTCCAAGACCTGATCTTAACAGCTCTTGGGGGAGTGCTCAACAATTGTTAAGATAGAGTCTTGCACCACTCTAATGCTTATCTGAATTGTCTTTTTCCAGATATCAGAGCACAATCACCGCACTCCATGCACTAAATATGGTTTGTTTCTGAAGGGCTTTTTGTATCTCCCCCCCAGCCTGATCTGTGACACTTGTTGAGATAAGGTTAAAAGCAAGGAAAGTGATGCTTCCCTCTCATGGACATACCTCGTCCTGCAGACATTCAAAAATCTAGACAATGGCTCCTGAAAGTTATGTACATCTGGACAAAAATCGAAACACCTATTTAGCGTAAAATTT
The DNA here is from genome assembly GCF_019279795.1 of Protopterus annectens. Classification (NCBI taxonomy): domain Eukaryota; kingdom Metazoa; phylum Chordata; order Ceratodontiformes; family Protopteridae; genus Protopterus; species Protopterus annectens. Next base: position 736,189,738 of record NC_056749.1, read on the forward strand.
GTATGCCTAACATCATAACTACTCAGACTTCTAATAGGATTGCATGATGCAACTAATGTGAAGGCAGCCAGCCTAGCTAGATATAATTTTGTTGATAATTCTATGTCATTAGTAAATATTAATATAATCAACAGGCTTGGTTTACAAATGTAAGAACTATATGTTATGATTAAATTACATGTTGTACTGAGCTTCAAAAATGTACCCACAGTGCACTCTGTTAGAAGAAAGCTGATAAGTCAAGCAGTGCATGACTGTTTGATCTCAAGCTCAGAGGCAGGATGTCTGGGCCAGAACATTCTTTCTATTGTCTTGATTTAAGAGATAATTACTAAGGTTTTACATGTATAATGTCTTTTATTGCTGTGGCTTCCTGGCCAGGTGCAGCTTACTACGAAATGCAAATTTTGAGTTTGTTAGCCTGGGAACCAGAGAAGTGCCAAGAATGATGTAATGTGAAATGACTCAGCAATACTGTGCTATCAATTTAAGACTTTCTGAGAGAGAGAGAGATTGGAGCATTTTGGATTTTGCCCGAACCTTTACACATCAACTCACCAGCACTTGCTTGCTCTGGAAGTAAGATATTTATTTAGAACAGTGATTTCTCTTAGAGATAGATATAAATAGTAATATTAGTCTAGCTGTTTTCTATATTTATGTCAGACTGTCCTACAATATTATTTTAAAAGTTCCTGTGATCTCTAAACTCTGTAATGTCATTGTGTTGAAGTAATATGATTTGTCTTATATTTTTTAATTATTATTAAATATTTTAAACCTTTCAACTGTGGCTGTTTTGTGTAAAGGTAAGGTAATGTAAGCTCTTAAGAGTATATTGCATATTTCTGTTGATACTGTCCAAGGCACTCCAATAGCTTTAGCCCTGGGTCACACTTACTATTTGGATAACAGTAATATTATACATTGAAATTGGTCACCCTTTGGGAAAGGCCTTATAGTAGCTGATTTTAGTGATTGGTGGCAGTGATGTCTACTTTATAGTCTGGAGAGAAGGGGGCATAGCTGGAGAACCTGTGCCAGCCTTCCCCAGGAGTGTCTCTCCATTTGTATACATCTCATATCTCAAAGTGTGTGTGTGTCAGCTACTTGGGCAGGGATACGAAGCACTGGTTGGACAGAGAGGGTGCTGGAGGTTTTAGCTTGACCACTAGGCTGAGATCTGGACCCTACAGCTGTGCCAGTGGGGAGTCTTACTAGGGATCTGGAGAGAAAGGGAGAAACCAGCCCCAGACTGTGATCTATGTGTGCTCTTAAGGGAAATTGTACTTTACTGTGTGTGTACCTGTTATCCCCCCAAAGTGCATGCCTCTCACTGGTGCTAGTGGTGAGGATTGAGGCTCCTTGATTACTGGGCCAGTGCAAGGGCGTCACAACCACTAAAATATAAGCCCTTCAATACTGTCACTGTAAGGACTACATGCAACTATTATTCTGTACTTAAATAAACAAGCTGACTGCTTTCTATATTCCACTTGATTGTCACCTGTACAACCAATATGTGAACACACATATACACACCCACATCCGCACACCCACACACACACCCACACACACACCCACATACGCCCACACAGTATATAAAACAATACAGTCAGTTGTTCACGTAAAGAAGAAAAGAAAAATGGTAGTTCAAATAGCTGAAAGCACCTCTATGCGAGATCAGCAGGTGGATAACAAATATATTCGAGGTACAGAACACGTGAAGGCAGTAAAATACAAGGGTGCAGTACTAACAGAACAGCTGCCAAGACAGAATGTTCATCTGTTAGTGCAACTGCAGAATGCTGCCTTGATTTTAAAAGGGTGTAAGGGACACTGTCATGTTGTAAACAGTGCATGCATACTGCTTAAGCTGTCTCAAGGTATGTTTAGGAAGGAAGGTAAGTCCCACAGGAAAAACCTGTGATTTTAACAAAAAAAAAGAAATATCCTGTGAAAAGCTTGGATGGCAGAATGGATACTTGAATTCCTCTTTGCCTTCCACCAAAATAGTAAACACTGTCCACCTGCCAAGCTCAGGTTAGTGATGCTTCTTATGCAAGATTAAGACATTCATTCAAGATGGAAGACATGGAGATCAAGAAGGGGTGCCAGGACAGCAAATTTTATGAGATACCGTCCTATGTAGTCCCTGCTTGTCATTAGTTACAGAGATGATTATGCAACTTTAAGTGACTTTAGTGTAAGAGGCTTTACAAAACCACAAAAAACAAACAGCTTATTCTGTTTTCTACCCAAAAACAAAAAGGATATAGTCTCAACACAAACTCCACCATATCTGCCAACTGTTCTTGATTTTGTAGACTGTTTCCCATTTTGCCTCATATTTTTGCCCTGTTTCTGTTTTTTTTTCTATGGTACATTACCATAGATTACAATGAGACACTATTGCCAGATATTAGATTTTCATATTTCTTCTTGCTCAAAAATTGTATGTTGATGTAAAGAAAAAACGTCCCTGATTTTGGGCCTTTGTCCCCCATTATTTTTGACTTGGCTAGAATTCTTAAGCAAAGAAGTCCGAATGCATGCACTTCATAGGCCTTCCCTACTGAAATGTCAGCAGTTGAAATGCCGAGTGATGATAAGCCAAAAAAAAGCCAGACCAAAAAATGACTGTCAAAGATTGCTCTTCTCCTTTAAGCTTATTTTTTTGCAGGTGTGCAAGCCACCCTGTACCCTCTGATGTACCCACCAAACTTATATATATATATATATATATATATATATATATATATATATATATGATTTTCATGCTGTTGTAATTTGGCATATTTTACATGTTAAACATAAAAGACAGCTATGCAGCTGCAGACTTTTATTTAACAACAGTAAGCACTTAAGTCTTAATGAAAGAATTCACAACTGTTAAACTCAAGTCTGCTTCTGCATAATGTTTTTTTATGCATTTATTAGTGTAGGATCACAATCAGACTTTTCTACATTGGTGGCATTCTGTTTCAACTGCAATTTATATTTTGATGTGACCAAGTGGGTTACCATTTGAGGTGGGACCCACTTAGAGTCCAGATTCACAAAAACTGAATGGCTAAAAAACAGATTTACATATAGTAAGTCTGAATAGAATATTCCCTTTTCTCCAAGATATGGTCACCATATCTTGGAGAAAAGGGAATATTCTATTCAGACTTACTATATGTAAATCTGTTTTTTAGCCATTCAGTTTTTGTGAATCTGGACTCTACGAAGTGGGTCCCACCCTTTCAAATGGTAACCCACTTGGTCACATCAAAATATAAATTGCAGTTGAAACAGAATGCCACCAATGTAGAAAAGTCTGATTGTGATCCTACACTAATAAATGCATAAAAAAACATTATGCAGAAGCAGACTTGAGTTTAACAGTTGTGAATTCTTTCATTAAGACTTAAGTGCTTACTGTTGTTAAATAAAAGTCTGCAGCTGCATAGCTGTCTTTTATGTTTAACATGTAAAATATGCCAAATTACAACAGCATGAAAATCATTAACATTTAGTCCAAGCCAGCAAAAGCTGGTATACATATAATAATGCAAAAAAAAAAAAAAACTTATGGAGGGCTTATCTCAGTTCTTAGACATATTGCTGCATTCACACTACTTTTACATTGCAATCTGATGCACTTCCATTGGTTGCACTGCAGTCTCATTTATATTCACACCTCTAACTGGTTGCACTGTGGTGTCATGCACACTCACACCTCTCACTGCTTGCACTGCATTCTCATGTACTCCACACCTCTCATTGGTTGCATTGCAGTTTCAGTTATACTCACGTCTCTCATTGGTTGCAGTGCAGTTTCATGTACAATCACACCACTGATTATTTGTGCTGCAGTCTCAAACTCACACCTCTCATTGGTTGCACTGCATTCTCATGTACTCTCACACCTTTCACTGGTTTCACTGCAGTTTCAGTTATTCTCACACCTCTCATTGGTTGCACTGCAGTCTCATGCACACTCATAAATCTCATTGGTTGCACTGCAGGCACATGTAGACTCACACCTCACTGCAGTTGTATGCACACTCCCGTATCACATTGGTTGCATTCTTATGCACTCTGACATCTCTCACTGGTTGCACTGCAGTCTCATTTATACTCACCTCTCATTGGTTGTATTTTAGTCTCATGTAGACTCACACCTCACTACAGTCTTATGCACACTCGCATCTCTTATTGGTTGCAAAGTATTCTCATGAACTCTCACACCTTTCATTGGTTGCACTGCAGTATCATGCACACACACCTCTCACACATTGCACTGAATTTTCATATACTCTGAGATCTTGCATGTACACTGACATCTCTCATTACTTGCACTGCAGTGTGATGCAGCTGCAGCTATGCTGTCATTGCTATACTGGGCTGATGACATGGTGGGACATGGCTGGCAATGGGTCGACTGCCAATGAAAAAAATCTCATTTATAGGTCCAATCAGACATTCATGGTGTTCTGTTATTTTTGAGAAAATACAAGACGGTTATATGGTATGCTCACTGACAAGGAGTTTGTAAAGATTCTTGGGAAATCCTATGCAGAATCTTTGAACTAGGCAGATACCTTTAAATATAGTGAGAGGGATACTAGGATCCTGTCTGCAGGGATGTGGACATCACAGCTGTTGAACATTTAAACCAAGGACATATATTTTGGTTTGTCATAATTCCTGGAATTCATAATTTCAAGACAGATAGTTTCAGGTTTTTGCAATTGAGATTTCACAATCTGGAATGCAAAATTTTAAAACAGATATTCTTTTACTTTTTTTGTCCAAGTTGACCCTAGAAGGGGTGGCCTACTTTCAGGGAATACTCTAGTGATGTTCATACTGTCATTGAGCAAACTGGCTACGGCATAGTCAAAACTATTTTTTAAGTTCCATTTTTGGTTTCTAATGCTGGAAACTGTTTTGGTTTTAAATAAAATACCTTGCTCCTCTTCATTTTTCTGAAGTGAAAGAATGGACGCAGAGAAAAAAAATGTTCTTTTATGAAATAAAAAAGTTGTAGCCTTACTGTTTGTTTCAGTAAGTACCATGGGATCCCTGCTAGCTTGGGCAGGCTGAACCTGATATTAACATCTCATCTGAAAGATGAATATTTGACTATATCTGATATAACAAGTGTCACTCCTAGAAATAAAAAGAAAAAGTAGATTTTAATCAAGTTCATTTAAGGAATGAGAAGTATATGTGAGTTACAAAATCTACGAGTGAACTCTATAAATGGCAGAGAATTTTACATTATTGATCTGTGTACTGAAGCACAGCATCATTCTTTGAACTACATGTGAATATGAACTATATATATTATACGTGGTACTTAGGAATGAATTTACAGAAGAGTACAATGTTGTACAATAACAGAGGACAAAAAGAGCTAAGGTCACTGGTTTGATGCCGAGTATAGTATAAATAAATGAAAAAATAAGTACACACACAAATAGTAACAACAGCAGGGTTCACAGTAGTTGCTAATAAACTATTAAAAAGCTTTAATTTCACAAAAACTTTACATCTTTAAAAAAATCACAACTGTAGCCAAAGTGTGTCATTTAATTCACAATCTTAACAGATACAAAATGCAAATCCACCATTGAGAAAGCTGCAGTAATGTACATGGATATATGATCATCTTACAATGAATGCGCTATTATAGCTTACTGTTTTCTGTTTTAGTCTTAAAGAAATGTCCATTTATACACTGATTCCCTTACATATTTAATCCTCTATTCAGTTTGAGCAGAATGCTTTCAGCTCCCCTCATCTACGTTATCTGGATTCTTCCAATGTGCGTGCCATGATATAGTTGGGAGAGCAGTAAAATCACTAATGTTTACATAACGTTTGCTGATATGCCTCTCTGTACTTCATACAGTTAATTTTCCTTACTATTTTGCAGAAGATATACTATATATTATAAACATAAACATCAATGTTTGAGTGCATAGCCCACACACGCGGGCACTTGTGCATACACATATACACACACACAATGGTCTATATTCAAAGCTGCAAAATTTTGAACCTCATATGTTCGACAACATATGAGCGAAACTTGATTCTTTGATTCTTCAAATATATAATAAAAATGTAAAAAAAACCCAACAATTTACCTTAATGCTCTGAGCAGGGGGGCAAGCCCGCCAGCGCCCCCTACTTAAATATACTAACTCCGAGACCACAGTTCAGTGCAGAAAAGGGAAATTTTCCCATTCTGTGCGTATGGAGCTGTTGCCTTTCACCTTTGAACTTTTCAAAGTTCGATCATATGGTGCCGATCATATGACATTTGAACTTTGAAACGTTCGATAATTTGCGTTTATATTACCTCATCAAAATTTTACTGCATCAAAGCAATAAATATCTAACAGAATTGATTGATGCAGTAAAATATCAAACTAGGATAAAAAACAAAAAAAAAACTAAAGGATGTAGGCAGGAGGTCAAGCCCTCCTGCACCACCCACATGGGGGGCTGTACCCCTGCTACTTAAATATACCAACTCCGAGACCGCACTACATTGAGGTAAATGGAAATCTCCCCCTACAGAGATTTCAGTTTAGCTGGCTGATATTCTTCGCTTTCGATATTGTCATGACGACAATATCAGATTCGATATGGTCAGCTTGAGACAATATAATATAGACCTGATAATTTAATAGGGAACCACACACACACACACTTGGCCACATAAGCTGCGCATTTAGGTCCAAAAAAGGACTGTTTAGTGGTTGGATGTAATATTAATTTGTTGGATCTTTTGCATTTTGAGATATTACAGTGCTGTAGTTTGAAGTGACACCCTGACCCCATGTGCAGAAATGGGAAAAACAGGCTATGGATGAATGGATGGTCAGTGCTGCATTTTGCTGAGCCAAGTTTATTTGCTGGTACAAACAGATGCATTTGATCCTGTGTGATGAAAGTGCTTCCTTAAAGTTTCTTGTGCATCAGTAAATCTAATTAAGTTATCACACAATCATTTTCTTAATGCATACATCAGTGAACAATAAGTGTCAATACCTGTTAATGATGTTAACAATGGTCCTGCTGTCAGACATATGCAAACAAAAAAGGAGCGCTGTTTTCACTAGTGTATACCCTTTCTTTTGGCTGTGTGTCTTGTTTGCTGCATGCAGGTTCTACTGGCTCTTTTCACAGCAGGCTGTGCTCTGAGACATCTTGAAAAAAAATGGGCAGAATGTCATCCAGATTTCTGCATCTTATTACTGTTCATTTAACCTGTACCACTGAATCACATTTATATGTCCTTCAAGACAAGCTATCAATCATGGTGTCAACCTGCTGTGTAGAAGTGTGGCACTCAGTGGTATAGCATGATAAACTGCACATTTGGCTGAATATTACTTCATTAGCAGCACTCCCAAGGAGACAGCTAGCACAGTATAAAATATTACTATTGTTTGTAGGCTGATGATGTTTATATAATTTTACATTAAAATAAATTATACATCCACACTCAACCATGATTCAAAAATGTAGGTTGTTGTTTCAGTTCTGCAGTGATTTTATTACAAAATAATGAATCAGCTGGCAGTTGACATTAATAAAATGACAGTCACAGTTAATGTGGGTAAAATAAGTAAGCATAAAGCTATTTCCAGAGCACCGCAAGTAGCTAGCCCAGTTGTACATCATTATTGTAACCTTTCCTTGCCAGTTAACCTTTCCTTCATGAAAGACAGAAAGGTTATATGACATTGTCTGATCCAGAGACACACTTTACTTGGTAAACACAGCAGTGTATTGAGGGAAACATGCTAGTGCTACCTCAAAGCATCTCAACCAGATGATGATAGTACAAAAGCATAGCCGTCCGTTGTCTGACTCTAAGGTTTTCAAAATGTCTTATCCATAACCACAACATGTAAAGGACAATTTGCATGCAAAAAAATACTTATGTCCTTGATGTTTGGTGAATATCCATTATGAAATACTAATTAACTTTGTCCTGTGGTCTTGGGTTTGATTCCCGCCACCTTCTTGCAACCTGAGCTAGTCGCTTAACATTTTTACAAAGATTTGTAAATTAGCAAATGTGTGGCACTGTACTACTTTCTACTTGTACACTGTTTCAGAATTATACAAAATCAACATACTTTTCAAATATTCCACTGTCAATCTGTTGTCTGGCTGCAAAAAATTATACCCACAGGAACTACAATAACTACTGTGGTCCACTAAGTACTTACACGTATAAGATTATATCCCACCACACTTCTGGCAGTGCTCTATTCTTCCTGTTAGTGTTTCAAACTGGTTACAGATTACATTATTCAACTGATAAAACTGGGATGGTTACACAGGTTAAACTGAGAGCTGTGAGCACAGGCATACTTTGAAGATCCCCAGAGTATATGATACCTGTGAACCAGTTTTTGGAGCAGGCTTTCTTATAGATTACAGAATTGCTCACTGGAAGAATGTCTTATTATAGGATAGTGCAGTGAATGACCAAAGTGAATTCAGTCAATGAGTGATTCACCAAATGCTTCAGTCAACAAAAGTAGGTATAACCTGCCTTGGAGTGGGGCTATGACAACGGATCGAATACACTAAATATTGAACGGCTGGAAAATTGAAAATGTAGGTGATAGAAACACGTTTTGTAGGGGGCTGTACCCCCATCCCCCACTAAATATATATACTAACTCTGAGATCACACTACAGTGAGGAAAGGGGAAATTTCCCGATTTTCACTGTACAGTGATCTCATAAAATGGGTTTCTATCACCAGCATTTTCGGTTTTCCGGCAGTTCGATATTTAGTGTATTTGATCCGTTGTCATAGACCCCCTTTGAGTTACATGATGTGGAAGTTGAGTTTGTTAAACTGGGAAAATTCAAAGCAGCTACACCCATACTGGGGAATGGGGGGGGGGGGTCTTCTTCTCAGTTGACATTTGGTATGATTTGGCAAAGATAATTTGTTAAATTGGTCTATGAGCAATATCACTTTGATTTACTGTAGTATACCACTTTAATTAGTTGTTTGCCCATAAGAACTTTACACAACTTTTAGGAACTTATTAAAAAGAGTCATAAATAAACATGGGTGGATGGTCATACCTCAAGTGGCTATTTGCATAGAGGTTGTATTGATAATACTGACCAAAATGTTAAGAAACAGCCAGGGTCTGACAATTTGTTGAAATGTACATTAAATGATCATATGAAAAAGATGTAAAGGTGCTGAGCTGAAAATACAAGATCCTGCATTTCTGACAGGGTAACTGAGTAGAAAATGGGGTGTGGTGGGGTGCAGTGGATTTGCAATAGAACAGTAGATGAGTAGTTTTCATTATTTCAGGTAAGCTGGGGAATGCAGTGTGTTCCAATACATTAGACTGACGTGAATGGAGTTGTAGAATAATATAGTTGATAGGTAGAGAGGTTATTACAGGAAAACCACAGTTATTTTCAAGTGATCAGTTTTCTTTATTGAAGAAATTGATACTGACACATTGGTCATTGTACACCTGCCTGTACTTCAGATGTGTCTGAAAAACAATACACTAGAAGGTTATTTTTTAGCAACTGAGTTGTGCTTTTTTCATTATTTTAATAAATAACAGTGACAATCATGGCAATGCCATAGCTGGTACTGGGATGATGGGATGGCTGGAATCAGGTCCTAAGGTCACAGTGTTAATTTAGCAAATGAAACACACCAGACTTCAAAAAAATTCCACAGAATTTAATAGTAGTTGTATAAATAACAAAGCTTTCAGGAAAGAATTCCCTTTGTCAGTGTGGCTTTCAGGAAAGAATTCCCTTCGTCAGTGTGGCTTTCAGGAAAGAATTCCCTTCGTCAGTGTTCCACACCGATCAAGGGAATTCTTTCCTGAAAGCCACACTGACGAAGGGAATTCTTTCCTGAAAGCCACACTGACGAAGGGAATTCTTTCCTGAAAGCCACACTGACGAAGGGAATTCTTTCCTGAAAGCTTTGTTATTTTTAACAACTACTATTAATTCTGTGGCATTTTTTGAAGTCTGGTGTGTTTTTTCTTAGTGTAGACAGTTTTACCGTTTGACTTTAATTTACTGGATTGCTACCCCTGTTTGTTTGACGGAATTTAGCAACTGGGCCAGAATCAAAACAGCTGAAGTAAATGGCAGGAAAAATCATTAATGTAATGTACCATGCGTAGTTATTACATTTCTTGGTTGCACAAGTACACTGATTCTTTGCAGACTTTTTAAACCACAATCTGGATTGGAAAGCAAATGAAATAATGCACAATTTAAAGTAAATCGTCACGCAGTATGAGCCTAATAGGGCAAAGGAAATGTAAACAACTAGAAAAAAATAGATTGACACAAGAAGAATGAACAAACTCCATGAGGATATTTCCAGATGTCAGGATGAAAACCCTGAAGTCTTTGGTGTGGATTCAATAAAACCTACACAGTCCACTAAGACTTCAAACATGGTAAACACCGTGGCATGCTAATTACAGCATAAGCAGCTGAACCGTATGCTAATCAACCAATCCAAGATGGAGGAGCTATTCAGCAAGCTATAAAGAAATCATGTAGACTCAGTGTAGGTTTTCCCTGTGAATTCTAGACCTACTGGAATACAGTCATGAAAACTACTGTACACAGAAGCAATGTTAGGGGCTGCAGTTGCTCTTAAGCATGTGTATGTACAACAGACCCAAGTCTATGTTGCTGCTGCTGCTAATAGACCTCAGCCAAGGAGAAGAAGGGTGTATAGACCCCGTTTAGATTTCCATGGTTTGCATGATGTGGAAATTGTAGAGCACTACAAGGTGGATAGAGACACACTTCAGGAACTCTGCAACCTCTGTCATCCAAAACTAAGAACAAGGGCAAACCAAGGGAAAAATACCTTTGGAGACTCGGGTATGTGTAGCACTTCCAGAGACCTACAGGGGATATAATGGGAGTGTCACAGGCATAAAAATCCAGGCTCCTACATCAATTCCTGAATGCGATGCTGCAACATGCCAATTAATACACACAGTGTCCCTGCACACCCAAGGACAGAGCTAGAACTATGCAGGATTTTTACCCTGTAGCACACTTCTCAGACGTCCTGGGTGCCACAGACTGCATGCACTTTGAAATCAAAGCACCACGTAGGGAACAGGGAAGGGTTTATATAAACAGAAAGGGAGTCTACTCCATTAACTTCTAGGTCATGTGTAAAGCTAAGGGAATCATTCTGAATGTGTTTGCTGGCAATCCTGACAGTGACCATGACTCATTGGCACAACTACCACCTCTATCAGAGGTTTTCTAGGGGGGATATGTCATAGGGTCATTTATGGGGAATGCAAGGTATGTACTGGAACCGTGGCTGATGGCAACCATCAGAAATGCACACACACCTGCAGAACAACACTTTAATAAGGCACACGATCCAACAAGAAATATTATAGAGCTTGTGTTTTGGCTGCTGAAGTCATGGTTCCAGTGCCTAGATATAACAGGGGGAGCCCTGCAGTACAATCCCCATATGTGTGCTGAAATCTTCACTGTCTATCACAATATTATTCTCAGAAAACAGCTGCAGGAGGAGCACCAAGGGGAAGGGGCACATATCCCACCACCACTAGCAAGATAGCCGCATGCAAGTCAGCAGTCAGAGGGGTCCACAAGCCACTGTGGGTATAGGTAGACATACACATGTACAATATGCTGTCATCCTGGCCAAGAGGTAACATATGCCATACATGCTTACCACATAAGAGGGTAAGAACTGCATCTTATGCACATACATACATACATACAGTAACGTTGATGCCAGGCAATGCTCACAACCTTTAGTTAGCCATGTAATGGCTGTGTACTACTAGCATCACACAAACTAAGCCCCAAAGTAAAACATGTATAACTGCTGGACTATCAAGGTAAGTGTTGAACATGTAATATGACAATAAAAGTCTAAGAACACAAATGAATGTCAGATCCTTGCATACTGTTACCTGCTGATGTAACTAAATATGAGGTGCGTGATATAGGATTGTTGTGTTTGTACCATATCATACTCGCACACAAACCAATGTTTGGTCTAAAACAAGGAATACCAATGGAGTACTGCATTGTTTACCATGAAAATACCAGAATGACTATACAACTGCAAAAGCAAAACTCTTGAAACCCAAAAGAATACAAAAATAACAGTTTGTAGAATCCAAGGAATAATGCATAATTCACTTGTTGTAAATGCTTTCAACACAATTCTCACAGACTGTGTAAACATTTGCAACACAAAAGTCAATTGTATATGATTGCTATTCACCACTCATTGTGCCCAGCACTCTCCTGGTAGTGTCTACAGGCCATCTTAGATACATAACACCCTTATGTCATTGACAATATAGTACTTTAAATTTCCATTAAATAAGATAGAAGACTGTAAGATATACAGTTTTAACAATAATACTTGTAATGACAGTTAATAAGACTATCTGTGAAAGACAAGGCACAGGCATTTTTGCCATGCAAAGTATGAACTATAAGAAGTGCATACAGATAGTTTTCTACTGCATATATATATATATACACACACACACACACACGTTTTCTTTGTAAAATGTATACAAATCTAGCATGTACTTGCAAAATGCAATAACATCTTAGCAACATCAGAAGCCCTCTGTGCAAATAAATCAAAAGTGATGTCAATACTCTGTGTTCTACAAATACACAAGTCCCATCACCTTCAAGTTCCCTTGCTACACAGTTACCTTCTTATGGTGGTAGATTCAGGCCTTTGAGCATGGTGAAGATGCAAATGACGTGTGAGCTAATTAGAATTGCTGCATCCCAAACTTTTGACTTTGTGTAGGAGATGTGAATATAGTGTAGGCACTACCTCAGTTTTTGCTCCTAATGGATTGCAAATATGAATGATTAGAGGGAGGGAGGAGGAATACACGACAATTCAGACTCCCTTACCTGCAGTGGATGTGTCACCCAGGATACACTTACAAGGTGTAGAAGTAATTGAAACAGCACACATTTCTTAATTTTTCTCACTAATATCCAAACTCTCCTTCCTTTAATTACAGTTATATTTTACTGTCATGTAATAGTCTCATACATTTTAAGGACTATGATACAAAATGCCCTATAGACTGCATGTCTGAGAGTACAGCACAGGGAAGAGAAGAATGAACACAATATAAAGAGAAGACAGAGCTGCATTGGTGCAAACAACACTCATAACTGGTTGTGTGATCATTCAGTGCACTAAATATGTACGCAACACATGCACAAACAACTGAGAGTGTACAAGTGTTATATGTCTGTATAATACTGTGGCGGAAATGGGACTTGCTTGTATGCACAGTGATTTGCATTCCTGCTGCAAAGCTGTTTCTGTGGCAAAGCGAGATAAGACACGCACATTGCATTTTTGTAGTCTCAGTAGTCTGACAGTTCAAATTCAGAGTTGCGTAAAAATCTAACAGTTGTGTTAAAATGTAGTTTGTAATATTTTTATGTTTCCTTTTTTATTTTTTTATAAATAGTTGTGCAATGTGTGGCTTAGCACAAATACAGAGAAATGACAAAATAAATTAGAATTAATGAAATTTGCTTCTGTGATAAAGACAGCATAAATTAAAGCTGTTAATCAAGTGTGTGTGTGTGTGTGTGTGTGTGTGTATGTGTGTAGCACATCTGGTAAATACAAAGAATCACACAGCATATAGTATATGTAGATTAAGGTTCAAATCCCACATCTATATTTTAGTGAGACAGTAATAAACACTTTTTTTACAATAATAATGCATGCTGAGCTTTGCTAATCTCATTTGCACATTGCTCACCTCTGTACAAACACGGTGTAATGGCCCAGACAAGCAGACATTGTCAGTTTCATAAATGATACATTGTTACATATTTTGCCTTCCATTACGCAAACATGCTAAGCTGTGTTGCATGGCGGTCAGCTTCCACAACACCGGCAGGTCCAGAATACCTGCAGACAACAGACACTTGCCAATTTCAAAACGTATACATTATATCACGTGTGGTCTTCTACCGTGCAAACATGCTAAGTGGCATTGCTCAGCAGTCAGCACCTATACATAGTAATGAATGTGAAAATATACAGCTGCTGCCTAGTTGTTCCTGTGACAGCAGGTGTAAGTTAAGGTCTACAATACAAGTGAGCCTGGGTTCTAATCTAGCAAAGTTAAAAGTTTTATTACTGCTGTTCCACATTACTCTATATAAAAATTCACAATGGAAAAATAATTAAACATAGAAATAACTATGTATAGCAGGTGCATTGAGCATACACAGGATATCATATATATTAAATGTGTAACTGTGGGTATCAGTAGAATTATGGTTCTACAATTAAACATTTATTTTTTGAATTTTGATGTCACACACACATACATGGTTAAACACTCAACTCTTTAATGCATATGTGTAACTAATGAGCAGGTCTAACAAACAAGATCTCAGCTGCAATGAGCACTGTGCAGTAATGACTGTAAAAACAAACTTGCAGCCCGACCTTCCCTGTGGCAGTTTGTATAAGTTAATGCCCACAGTACAGGTGAGCCAGGGTTCTAATCTAGCACACTTCATAGCATATATAGCACTGGCGACCATATGAATTATATGCGTGACTGATGGTATACTGGCAAGTATGTTTCTGTACATGAAAGTGTCTTTTCTGGCCTGGAATGGACATCATACTTCAATGACTGTCATATACACATGAATGTATAAACCAGGGCCGTGTCAGGTCACACACATACATGGTTAACCACTCACTCTATAATGTGTCTGTATAGTTAATGAGCTAGGATAAAAAAAAACATGTATGTAGAAGAATATGTTTTATGTATTGTACATAGGTTTGAATTCCACTTTCATCAATGTGTAAAGCTACACAAAAAATGTGTCAGGTCATACCATTTATACACCCAAATGTCTGTAAAGTTAAATCAACTAACAGGTACAGCAGCAACCAACCCATAAACTAATGACAAGTGTCACATTACCCTTCCTATTTCATAAACTGCATTCCTCTCTGTTTGGCATTGTTACTCTCTGCTTAACATCACAAAAATACAGTTGACATCATTGTGCAGGTTTGTGCACTAGCTATAAAACAAGAAAACATGAAATGGTGGGAAAACACTCAAGTGTTGCTATTTGACCTGTACAGACATGGCAGAGCTAGAAGGGAAGGTGTATAATTCAGAACTCAAAGATGGGTTGCAGAGGAGTCCGGAATATTCATTGAACACCTTGTAAAATGCCATAGGCTACGACAGGGAAATTATTCCGGGTCTTAATACAAGCCAGAGGCTTGGAATAGTCTGGCCAAGGCTGTCTAGAGTGTGACTGGCATTCCACACACTGGGGAACAATGCAGACACCACTACAATGACCTGAAAAGATAAAAGCAGGCACAACTTGACCAGTGGCTGGATGAGTTTAGGACTGCTGACATTCCACAGCTGTGTAAGTACACAGTTAAGATACTTTAACTTATACAGAGAGCTGGGTAACGCCAGGACTGGTATGTGTAATGCTCTTCTCTTTTTCTCCCCTTTCTCTTTTAAAACCACCCAGGAGATTGCAGTGAACAGGGATGCCCATGATGAGCATTTGGAAAGACTTAGAAAAGCAAGGGGTATGTATGCATTACAAAATAATATGGTTTATCAAATGCATTGCTCTTCTATACATTAGTAGCAAATTAAGTGTGCATATCTTAACTGTAAAATCAAGTACACATACTTCATATATAGCTGAAAACCACCTGTAGGAGTCAACTGTAATCCCACAGGTAAATATATTGTAACATAATTAAAAATTATTAGATAATAATTTCAGCATTACTGGCATACATGCCATGCTGTTAACTTAAGCAGTTTTATTTTATACAGCATATGTGGAATATTTGCATATTGTAAGGATTATTTGGAACGATTATCAGTCATAGTTTGTAGTTTTTAAAATGCAGAGTTAATGTAAAAGTATTTTTTTTATTTATATCATACTAATTTATTGTATGTGACATATGAGGGTTCTAGTTATCTTTTTGTTTTTTCTCTCTTACCCTACACCCCACTTATCTCCCTATTTTATTATCAGTTTCTGACAACTGACAAAATGAATGCCAGCACAGGGAGGTAGGCTAGCCAGTGAGGCTAAGCCTGCTACCCCTCCAGTGGCTACCACACAGATGCCCAGCACATCTGTGATCCAAACTGGCAGCATTGCCTCTACATCCCCTGCACTACCTGGGCCCTCGACATCAGGTAGCATTATTCTTGCAGCTGGTGCAGTGGTACCCTCCAGGAGTATTGGCAGAGGTGGTGATTTTGTCACCTTCCAGGAGATGCCAGGCATGGTGTGTCAGTTCATGAAAAGTACCATTGGTGGTTGCCACAGCTGGATTGAGAAGATGATTGCCAGAATGCTCGACAAAAAAGTGTGAAACACTTCCACAGCAAGCATAGGAAGGGGATGGTGATGACAGTTCTGAGAGTGAGGACTAGATTCTCACTGTCCACATACTTAATGGGCATGGACACCGAATGTCCCTTTCCTTATCCCCAATCATGATGTCCCCCAACCTGTTGTGTCTCTCACCATCCCTGTCTCTTGTCTTGTATGTCCTGTTTGTCTGCACCCACTTCCGACCCTACTTACCTGACCCTGACATACATACGTTCCTTACCCAACATTTCTTTCTTACTGAAATAAATACTCAAAATTGGGCACCTGTCCCCCCTCCCAAAAAAAATATTCCATACATAGCTCTCTACTTTCCACTTCACACGTGTGTCTTCTCAAAACACTTGATTCAGAATAATTGGCTATAGACATTAATGTACTGCTGACACCCATCTTTGCTG
This sequence comes from Protopterus annectens, assembly GCF_019279795.1. Taxonomy (NCBI): domain Eukaryota; kingdom Metazoa; phylum Chordata; order Ceratodontiformes; family Protopteridae; genus Protopterus; species Protopterus annectens. The sequence continues at coordinate 736,206,657 of NC_056749.1, forward strand.
AGGTGACAATTCAAATTCATTCAATATTCTATCCATGTTCATTTACACTGTTGAAGTGGATAGCTATGGTTCATTCCTAGTTCCCGCCTGCACATTACTACCTTACTTTCCATTTGTTATTCCCCCACCTTGCCCCCATTTCACCACTATCCTATCTACCACATTTTCACACCTTTAATCCAGCAAAAATCAGAATCACACACCACACACATAAATAATAAATCCCCAAAGAAGCCCTTCACATTTTGTCCTCTGTGGTTGTGCAGAGTTTGGCATTGAAAACCAATGCCAAATGACGGTGAATGGCTGTTCACGTCCTATGGCATGGTGCAGTTACCTCTACTCAATGCTGCTTAAACCTGCTGTGCTAAAGAAGCACACAGTTAAAATAGAAAAAGACACACATTAAAAATGTCATACAAACCACTGAAGGTATATACATATGCAAATCCATATGTGTACTGTTGACATAAATTTAGTGTTTGTTTTTATGCAGTACTTCACTGTAGTCAGTCCCTCTCATATGGAAAAAAATTGTAATTATTTAATTACATCATCAATACATAAGCAAAAAATTCGATTGATCTGGAGTCAAAGCCTTTCTCATCTGTGCTCAAAGTAAGAGCTCACTGCTGTAATATCTGCTGCCAGAGACAGCGAGACGGCACGTGTTTTTCTTCCACTCAATGCTGTCGAAAGTGCTGACTATCATGCCTCTCTGCTTAGCATGTTTGTGCAGAGGAAAGCAAACCAACCAGAACTGTTATAATTTTCTCAGTGAAGCAGATACCTGCATTTGCTCATCTCTTCAATATGTGAAAATGGGATAAGCTATATAAATACTTTTCTAATGTCCTAAAATATATGACATATTTCGGATATGAACTACCTATGAATGCCATAGTATCTGTTAGCTATTTCTACCATAGCTAATGTGGATACATACTTCTCAAGTTCAAGTAGTAGTCATTAAATGTGCATCTCACATGCGCAAACACTTTGCCATCAATCGCACAAACCAGCTGCTCGGTAGTGCACCATGGAAAGTGTCAATTAGCATGTATTACTTATGTGTATTGTCCAGTTAGTCTTCATCCCATTAAAATACATGACTGAACAGAAATTTACATTGAGTCATGTGTGCACTTGAAAAGTGGTATGTCAGGACTAGTTCCCAAAGGTCACCTATAGTACAGAGGTAAGTTGCACAACTGCATTGTTACAGCATGTAAACCTTTATACTGATAATAGACATTCAGATTGTCTTATACATGTATTAATGTGGACTGCAATTCTTCACAGATATGAGTACTGAACATAAACATTTTCATCCATGCTGATCACAAAAAAGTGTGTGTCTAATGTACACAACCATATTGAAAACAGCTGCATATATTTCAGTTATGCTACATGCATTCCTCACAGCTTTTTGCATCTAGTTTGAAAAGCTGTCTTTTAATGTACACCACTCATAGCAGGATATGTTACTCACATCATATTATGATAATGTCACATATATAAAGACCAGTATGGCTAGGCAAAAACATACTTCAGGCAATAATTATCTACTGTGTTTTGAAGATGGGAACAAAATACTTTAGCTATGAAGTATTGTCTGACATCATAAAAGCTAGACGTGCTTGCGTTAAGTACTATGTGCCATAAATAGGTAGGAGGTAGGAGTTCTATTCTCACTGTGGTCAAATTGTGTCTGTGTGTGTGTGTATGTTTGTGTTCACTTGGTTGATATTTAAGTGATCATTTTAGACAAGCATGTCAGACACTCCTACTACCATCTTCTTCTCACCCGACACTGCTATCAACAGCTATAAAGTGCTGTCTGGCACTGCAGAAGCCAGAGTTGTGCTGTGGTGCAAGTACTATGCTCTGTAGCTAGTTAGGTAGGGGTTCTGGTCTCACTGCATTCAACTGGTTTGTATGTGCATTCAACAATCAGTATGATGGCAATTTTAGAATGACGTAAATCTACAGCTATGTCAGACACTCCTCAGAACATCTTCTTATAACATACACTGATAATGTCATCCTGTAGAACATGCAGTCTGACAATATTCAAGACAAACTTGTGCTGTGTCAGTAACATTAAGTACTATGTTCTCAAGCTTTCTTACCTAGATATACAGGGATTTTAATCTGACAGCAGGCAAATTGAGTGTGTATACATCCAAATATTACTTTTCAGACAGTTTTACACAGAGATGTGACTTCACATCCATGTCAGACACTTTTTCCCAACTTGTTGTTTTCAGCACACAGTGACACTACCATACTCCATAAAGTGCAATGTGACAGTGTTAAAGTCACAACAAACCAACTGATTTCCCTCATGTAAGGTCCAGGTGCATAGCGAAACACAAAAGTCAAGTAAAACCACAAGAACCAGCACACAATCTCTGATAGAAACAACTTTATTTCCACATACCGGTTTTGGCTATTAATGCCCAATGGCACCGATGAAGGCTTTAACAGCTGAAACTGGTATGTGGAAATAAACTTGTTTCTATTGGAGGTTGTGTGCTGGCTCTTGTCACTTTACAGTGTTAAAGTCAGGCATATATGGGGTGCTTGTGTTACACTGCATGGCATTCATCTTGCATACCTACACAGTTGTAATGTTCAAGTCAGACCCAATCTACTGCTATATTTGTGGTTCGTCGTACATTATAGCCACTGTATGTTCATTTGAATTACTCTTCATTTCACTACCACTTAGGGGAACATTTAATGTATCCCCGTGCATCCACCATCCTCTTTTTTCCTCTGGCCACATGACATCCATCCTGCAGAGGAGTTGAGTATATTCTCATGTCAAACATGCATACACGCATCGTGAAGCAAAGGCCTTCCATGAGCCTCTGCAAGCCATCTCCAGACCACTGCATGTGTGATGCTAATTCTGTCATGGTGTGCTGCACATGTCCCATATGGACAGTGACAGTATGTAATGCAATCCAATAAATATACACACAGGCAGAACAGTCTTACTATCTTCCATTATGTAGATATAAGGAGCTTGTTTTAAATGGTATAATAATGGATAGGATTTTATTTGATGTTGGCTGTTAGCTTAATAATGTCCTATGACCCTATGAATATTTGACATGTCAATGTTGCTGTCATTGACATGCTATGTTGAGGTGTGGATGTACAGTATTACTACAAGAGGGTATTACAATCTGTGATGTGAGTTCATGCACTGATGGCCACTTCTGCCATTTTATTACATGTTCCTTCTATAACATCTGTAGTAATATGCCCCCTGAGAACTGTTGACATGGTATGATAAACTTTTATGCATATTGTTGGCTTATTAAGGCATGTGTTGTAGTGGAGCAGATCGACATTCTACACAGTTCTCATTCCATCATCAAAGAGACACTTGCGGTATGGACAGGTGTGCATGACTCTACCTACTATCACTAAATGCTCTGTGATATGACAGACATCAATGTAAAAATTCATACTGATTACATGGGCACATGAGACTTATTTCATCCACATATTGTAATGCTGTGATATACACAGAAATATCAAATGTCTTGATTCAGTTACAGGTTTGTGTAATTCATTGTATGTGCATACTGATGTGGTCAGCAACACCATTGTGTGACTGTTAACATTTGTGTCAGGAAATGTGCTGTATGAGCCATAAACAACTGATTTGTAATGTGTCCTTACATGGCATCAGGCCACTCAAACACAGCTTTATCATTAAACACATATAGGCATATGTTGTGCGATTAATGTAATTACGTGACATCGGTACAGTTGTATGACTGTGCGAACAGTACCAGTGTGTGACATGTAAAGCATGTCCAAGGTTTTTTTGGAGGTGTTTTCACAAGTCACATATTTCAATAAATATGACATGTTAAGGAGAATACACAGCTAAGCACACAGCCAACAGCCATAATCAACTGCAGAAAATAGACAATCTGCTGGCTGACAGTGTCTCAGAAATCATCCCCCGTGTTGCAACTGGTCATCAGCCAAAGTATACATGCAAACATCAGTTTTTCTTCTCAGGAGAGCAGCTCATCTGTTCACTGTCTACGACTAATAACACAGAATCAATGGCCCTGACAACATCCCAACCATGACCTAAAACCTGACCTAGTAGACACAGTTGGATCCCTACTTCAACACATCCTTCAGAAAGCCTAATATTCACATAGATGTGTGTACAGCAACAGTCCTCTATCTGACTGGAGGACCATCACCTGATGCATGGAGTTAAATGCCTGACTCTCCTCATCTCTGAGGCAGACCAATGAGTCATCATGCACTTTATCAAGAAGGACCCATGTAGTCTCCTGTGTACCACACCCGTGTTTGTTTTAAGGCTACATCATGTCTGCTACATCTGTTTGATGTTTTCAAGAAGGTTACCGAGGGCATGCATGAGGAAAACACCATCATCCTGCGTGATTGGACCTCACCAAGGCATTTAACAGAAATCCACACTTGGCTATTACAGAGAAACTGTCTTAAACACCTACAGTACATCACCAGGTGGGTAGAGAAATGGACCACATTCAGGACACAATGTCAAAATGTGTGACGTCACCTCTATATAGAGTTCAGTGACCAGGTCCGTGCCTCAGTATTCTGTATTAGGCCCTTTCATGTTCATTCTGATAACACCAAGTTTTAATAAAATAGTAATAAAAACACTGCAGATTAATGCTTTCATCTTGAGACTCAAGACTTCCTCAGATAACTAAGTTACACGTTTACAAAGCTTTTATACCATTCACATTTCAATTGAAAAATTGACCCTTAAAGCTGTATACATTACTTTAAAAGCTTTAAATATATGTTCTCTCCTTACTACAGTTATACAAATGATGCTTTCCCGTTTAACACTTATGTATTCATTTATCCCTGGAAACGCATTAGATTTCAGCCTCAGTTGTCATTTTAATTCCTTGTTAATGACAGTGGTCTTATTGGACTGAAGGCTGGACTGCTGTTTTGTATTTTTTTTGGTTTAATCTCTTTTTCAAAAATTTCCTTTCGTGTTCATTATTGAAGTCTTAGAAGTCAAGACTAACAGACATCCTTTGTCTAACCAGCTTTGTGGAGAACTGCAAACTGTTAACAATCACTGTGTAATTCGGACAGTATTAACATACACAAAGGATTGTTGCCAGAGCCATGGAGGCACAGCAGATGAAAAAAAATCAAGGGTGGATTAGTCTGTTTATGAAAGCAAATACACAAGCTAATTACAATATAGACAGCAGACTCTTATGAGTAGACCAAGTGTGTGTGACCTGTGCACTCAGGTAGACTGCATGTGGAATATCCACCAGCATATGCCCACAGTGGTGACTAATCCTTTGTATGTAGCACAACTCCTGAGTATGTGCAGGACATCCACATCAAAGGGAATTATAGTGCCAAGGTTCTCAGCCCTCATCACACCAATAATTGAGTACGATGCACTCTTTTGTACCTTCCCAACACTTCTTCCAGGGATGCATCACTTTTGCCACACTGAGCTCCTACATATCTTATTGTCCATAGCCAAGTATTCTTTTTGATGCATAACTATTAGAAGTTGACAGTCCAGACTTCACTTCATGGTGCTATACAAGATGCATGTGTGGTACACAAAGAAAATACATAGCTGAATGACAACATTGATGGCATGGGTTACATTTGTGACAGTGTGGATTGTGGCATATACATGCCATGCATAAGCTGTCAACTAGCCAGGACTGCTCATAATGTAAACTACAGGTGTAACAGTTTCCCTCTTACCACCTCCAAAAACTGTTAATTTTTGAGGCGGGTGTGATGGATTCCCCTTATAGACTATTTATTTATTTTATTTATTTATTTATTTATATTTGTTGACCGGGAGTGTCCGACTGGACGTAGGCCCATTTTTAGCGGAGACCTGGGGAGAAAAGCTCCACAGTTAAAATAAACAGATAGTAGTTACATTGGATTGTATAGAGATTAAAATTTTACATAGCAATTACTTACAACATATTTACAGATGAAGAACATAGTACATCAGTAAACAACTAGAATCTTTACCTGTGAAGTACATAACAGATATTAACAAATGTTACAATAAGAAGTTCCTGCTGTATAATAAGTACTAGGCTTATGAGCATCAAAGCTTTCTATAATCAAGGTAGTTAGTGGAGTGGAAAGAAAGGTAGTGGTTGGATGGGGTGGGTGATATTAGAGTGGGAGTTGCAAGGGCATAGCCACCATGTTTTTAGGTGCGCTTTTAGTAAAGTTTTGAAGTGGGTGCATGATGGTATGGAGGTAATTGTGGGGTGGGAGGGAGTTCCATAATTTGGCTATTTTGCAAGAGAATAGTGCTTCACCAGCAGAGTTATTGGCTTTAGTGATCTGCAAGTGATTTTTGTTGCTGGATCTTAGTGGTCCGGTGGTGCGATAGGGTTGGAGTAGATTCTGGAGGGATGGGACATTTAGTGGATGGTTTACTAGTTTTTGGGTGAGTGAGAGTTGATACCATTGAAGGAGGTGAGGGAGTTCAAGCCAGCCCAGTTCAGCAAGTCATACAGTGGTGACTACGGTAGGATGCCCCTGTGGCGAATTTGGCAATTTTGCTGTAGCAGGTCTCTAGCTTGTTTAGATTGCATTGCCTTAGGTTGGTATATATTGGAGCGGCATAAAGTAGGGTGGATATAAGGTGGGAATTTGCTATTGAAAGCTTTGCTGCTTTGGTGAGAAGTTGCTTATTTCTGTATAATGCTCCGAGTTTTTTGTGGACTTTTTTATGGTCATAGATATTTGAATGTCAAATTTTAGTTTATTATCTATTTCCACTCCTAGCAATTTGGTGTGTTCAGTAGGGTATATAGTGGTGTTGTCTTTTGCTGTGATGTTGAAGTGAGAGTTGTTTTGAGTATGTTTGGTGGGTTGGAAGATGAGTAGTTTAGTTTTGTTTAGGTTGAGTATTAATTGGGCATCGGATAACCAAGTTTCAACAGAAGGAAAGGCTTCCTGTGTGACTTTTTGCAGTTTAGGAAGGGACTGGGCTGAGCAGATGATGGTTGAGTCATCTGCATATTGTATGAGTGTGCCATGCTTGGTGACAGAGGCTAGATTATTGGTGAAAACAGAGAAGAGTAGGGGTCCAAGGATGGATCCTTGGGGAACCCCTACGGAGACAGGTAGTTGGGGAGATGTGTCATTCTGCCATACAACGGATTGTTGGCGGTCAGACAGGTAACTCTGAAACCAGTTGGTGACTGATTGTGAGAAGGATAGGTTATTGAGGACAGAGATAAGTTGTTTGTGTGGGACCATGTCAAATGCTTTAGATAGGTCTAGGAAAGTAGCAGAGGAGAGATAGCCATTGGTTTTATGCTGAAGGATAGTGTTAGTAAAGGAGAGTAAGGCAGTGGTGGTGCTATGGTTTGGTCGGAAACCATGCTGAGTATTGGAAAGGAGGTTGTTAGTAAGGAGGTAGTCTGAGACCTGAGTGTGTATGCATGTCTCTAATATTTTGGAGAGTGGAGAGAGAGAATAGCTATGGGGCGGTAATTAGTTAGTTCTGTGGAGGGGAATTATATGTGATATTTTCCACAGTGTGGGAACGTAACTATCTGACAGATATTGGTTAATCAAGATGGATACTGGGTAGGCCAGAGCATCAGCTGCGATTTGTAGGTATTCACTTGGGAGGTTGTCTGCTGCTAATTTGGTGTGCTTAAGTTTAGTTAAGAGATTTTTTTATGTTGGAGGTAGATAGAGGAGATAAAGAGAAGGCAGTGGGGAGATTACTAGTTGAAGGTGTCAGTTGTAGGGGAGGGGGGTTGTGTTGCTTAGCTAGTGATAGTATGGTTTGTGTGAAGTGTGTGTAGAATGAGGTAGCAATATTTTCTGAAGAGTGAGGGATGTTAGGATGTTAGACTACTGACAAATCATGACTGTTCTCACGCAGAACCACGTATAATAACTCACAACCACATATTTTATGTCAATCACACAGATTATTGGTGGTGTTATTCTGATATTGTCCATGCTTCTATCTACTCTTGTTCATGAACCTGTTACTGTGTGTCCCCCTTGGTTGAGACCTCTGCTGACATTACAGTCATATTCAGGCAACTCATTTTGCACAGCTCACAGTATGCTCCTAACTCCTTTTATATGTACTGTCCTTGCTAAATATCCCCACCAGTGATCATGTCATGGTGCCTATATCACATCCACTCATCTCTATTGGTATGTGACCTTGTGTGACAGTCACGTAATATACAATAACTGTGCGATATGTATATACCCACACAGGAGGTGTAAGCAGCAGTACATACTGTATTATGTACACGTGATTACTGTTCATGCTACAACTGTCTTGTCTTTGTGGCGTATGTACATAGACATGCCTTTTTCTGCTGTACATTACTATGTTTAACTTGTCCTCCTCCCCTGTCTTCATTCCTGACATTCATGTGTGCGGTCCTTTTCAATATGCACACTTCCGCAAATAATTATTTATAATACATACTATGTACCCTTACTGATCACCACCAAAACTTTATTTCAGTATGCCTAAAACAGGTTTGCACAGCACTCTGCACTGCTTACACTTTCATATAATATGTTAGATGTTTATGCATTGCCTTACACTAAACCCTGGTAGTCAATGTGGCTACCCATGCAATTGTGCAGAGCTAGTTTGCCTGTAGTAAACCTTTCTGCATGTCTGCAGGTGTTCTTGCTGCTTTGCATTATTTCGACCATGAAACTACGCTTGTTTTTGTGTAAGCTTGATACATGGCATGCATATGCAGTTAGCATTGCTGCTCATCACACAAACATGTAAACTCCATGCATCCATTGCTCTAAACCAACATGGAGTTTATTGAATCCTCAGGTTTGTTTCTTTTGTGTTACACTTGATACAACAAAAAAGGCCCTGAACTGGTCACTCCGCATGTCATGAGATTGAACAGTCACTCTGTAGTACCACTGTTCAGTTTCCATGCCAACCAAATAAAAATGATTTCCTGTGGCTGTGTTCACAGCAATGTCCAGGATTCTCATATTCTGCAAACTCCTAGATGCAATTATAAAAATCACTTAGCTAGAAATCTATGCAAACTGAACCCTTGTATGGAAATAATGTGTAAGAAAAATCTTTATATTATTTGAAATTAAGAGAGAATTTATATTATCTGTCTTCATTTTAATAATATTTTACGGATGCCTGAAATTGTTCATTACTTTATTCATCAATTTAATGCCCTGGACCAGCTGATACCCCCACCAGTGATCATGTCATGGTGCCTATATCACATCCACTCATCTCTATTGGTATGTGACCTTGTGTGACAGTCACGTAATATACAATAACTGTGTGATATGTATATACCCACACAGGAGGTGTAAGCAGCAGTACATACTGTATTATGTACACGTGATTACTGTTCATGCTACAACTGTCTTGTCTTTGTGGCGTATGTACATAGACATGCCTTTTTCTGCTGTACATTACTATGTTTAACTTGTCCTCCTCCCCTGTCTTCATTCCTGACATTCATGTGTGCGGTCCTTTTCAATATGCACACTTCCGCAAATAATTATTTATAACACATACTACTGCATTTCCAACGTCTGCAATCATGTACCTGCCCTAGGAAAAACATTAGTGTAACACTGCCACTACACAAGCCATCTTGGGCACACACACGCACACACACACACACACACACACACACGCGCACACACACACTACAGTGAATCTATCCCCTTACTTAGTCCTTACTCTCACCCTAAGCAACCTAACCTTGCACAAACGCACCCACCCCCCTAATAGCAACACTTTCAGAATATCTGTAATTTCTGACACCATACTTACCTTATCCTCAGGAATTTGACATTCTATTCATCTGAAATCTCAATACTTTGATGAATAAAACACCTGATTACATTTCACAGTCATTCACTCCATTGATGAGCAAATGATTTAAAGGAGTCAATGATTATCTCCCCCCCCCCCCACACACATATAAATATATATATTTTTACATTTAAATTTATATCTATAGATTCATACACTAATGACCACCAAGATCTTTGCAAGCTTAGCTGTAAAACTCAACCCAGTTTTGTCCCAGAGTACCTTGGGTGCATGTATGGTGGAGTACGTTAGTAAAGAGGTAGGTAAGGTTATGTGGAGGGATATGTTAGTTGTGGATTAATTTACTTACTGTCAACCCCTTTCCATCAGAGACACGGGAGTCAGACTGAGGACGGATTTGAGATTTCTCATCCATTGATCAAAGTTTATATTGAATAGGGTCAGGGATGACTTCTGTATATGAATAGGGAGTTTATTCCATAGTGCAGGGATTCTTTGAGGCACATATTAGTCCCTCCAGTAGGTTCTATTTATGTTGCAGACAAAGTTCGGTCCTTGGATCTAGTATTTCCAGTGCAGTTTGTCTTGTGAATGTGCAAAAGATTCATCAGATCTGGATTTGAGAATGCCTTATATGTTAGGCATAGATCACCTGTCAGTAACCTGTGGGTGTCAGAGTACAGAAATAGGACCTTAAGGTAATCTGTGTAGGGCAGAGTATTCATACCTTGGATTCTCCTGATGAGGAACCTTTCAGGACATTCCAGCTGTTGCAAGTGCCTAGTTAGGAACATCTCAACAGAGTCATTGCACTCAATGATGGGTCTGATAAGGGCTGATTAGAGTGGTACTATTACTTGGACCTGGATGCCATACCCTTGCTTATGAGTTGGGTGACATAGAATGATTTTCTTACTATCTTGGCTACGTGTTGGTTAAATGTTAGATTACTGTCTATGTATGTTCCCAGATCCCTAACTATCATGTCATCTCTTACTGGGGTTTATCAGTGAAGTAATTAGCTTGTTTGGATGATTTCTCAAAGGGCACTATAATACATTTCTTTGCATTGAGTTTTAATCTGTGCCTTTCATACCAGTCATTTGTGTGTGTTAGACCCTCTAGTAGGATGTTAGTGTCATGGGGTTAATCTATAGCAGCTCCCAATTTACAGTCATCTGTGAACTTGGTGAGCCAAAGGGCTTTGACATTAGCTTTGACTTCCGAGAAGTAGATGCCAAACAGGAGTGGGCCCAGCATGGAGCCCTGGGGTACTCCACTGGTGACCTGCCTCTTAATTGAAGTGGTCTCACTGAGTTTGACTTCTTGGGTTCTATCTGTGAGCCAGCTGGCCATCCAGTGAGTTATGTAGAGGTTTATGGCTAGTTCTTAGAGTTTGTCAACAATAGCTGAGTGGGGTATTGTATCAAATGCCTTGGCCAAGTCAAATTAGGTGGTATGCACAGTTTTCCCATCATCCACAGCCATGGTGACCGTCTCAAAGAAGTCTACCAGGTTAAGTAGGCAAGACCTTCTCTTAAAGCCAAACTGGGATACGTCCATTGTCTGTAGGTTGCCAAACTTTGCATATTAGACTTGTCAGACTGATAGGTCTGTAGTTCCCAGGGTCAGTTGATGGTACACCCTTATGAAGTGGGATGACTGCTGCAGCCTTCCAGTCACCTGGCACTTTATCTATTTTGAGGCTGTAGTTGAAGACAGCCTGAAGTGGTTTGTTAGGTTATGTTTTAGGCTATTTAGGAGGCAATGAGGGATATTGTTGTGGCCCACTGAAGCAGTGCTTTTGACCTTAGTATAAGCGCCTCTTAAGACCTGCTACCTATTGATATTTGGGGGGAGAATGCTAAGAGAGAGTTCACATATGGTAGTGGGGGTAGGGGGTGAACTTAGAGCTAAATTTATCAGCCAGTAGGTTTGCTATGTCACCCTGGTCAGTAAAAGTTTTGCTATTTAGCACTAGTTCTGCATATTTTCCTGAAATAGTTGAATTAGGCCTTGTGATTGTCCTAGACCGGGAGACTATCCCAACCTTGCAATTGGCTTTGCTGCATTTATTAGACCTCTTACTTTCTTGTTTAGTTGAATCATACAGCTCTTGTTTCTGAGAGAGTTGTTCTTTCTGATTTTAGCCATGACTTTTTTTTCTTTTGTTAGATAGCCTGTTAAGGATTCCAACTATGTGGTTTGTTTTTGGTGTTAGATCTGGACTTGCTTCTGGTTAGTAATGCAGCTTCAGTGCAGCCATTTACATGTTTGTGCAGAGTTTTTGTAAATAATTCTACATAGGTAGCTGTTTTCTCAGGGTTTGGGGGAGCCATGAACTTTGACAAACTGTTACTTAATAGGACGTAGTTTGCTTTACTATAGTTTCTAACTGTTTAGTTGGATTTTCTAGTCTGATTTTCATTTTAAGGGAGACAGCTTTTTGGTCCAACTTCACTAAGGAGGAAATGACATGGGGTGGGGGGGGTGCAATGCTGTCCCATGTTGGTGAGTACTAGGTCCAGTGGTTAATACTCTGGTTGAAGAGTGCATTATCTGGCCAGTGAGTTCATGATGGTAAAGTCCAGGAAATGTCATGCTTGTGAGTTACAGGCAGTGTAGGTTTCCCAGTCTATAGAGGGGTGGTAGTTAAAGTCTCCAATGAACAGGGTATTTGGTTAAATGGTGAGCACCTCTAGTAGGTCTAGGTAAGAATTGTGAGCTTCATGGGTCATACAGTGTGACCTGTAACTGTCCACAACAGTAGGGAACCTTGTCTATGGAGATTTGGACATGAATGAACCTCAGGCATTATCTTGTTTACCCAACCTAGAGTTTTATTTGCTGCTGACATAGATTGAGACACCTCCACCTTTAGCCCTGGTCTCTGCTGCTGTTGGTCTAAATGTAATACATCCATCTATCTATTTATATATTTTTTTCTATGGCTTGAATTTTTAAAGAGCTGGGACTGGAAAAATTGCCTTCTATAAGTTGCTATTTGTTAAGTTGTAGATTTTCTTCAATATATAATAATGGGACTCAAGTGAGTTTTTGAATATATAGTACAGCAGATAAAAGCAAATATAACAATTGCTATAAACATAATGTAATCTTATGTCTGAATGAAAACATTTCATATCATAATCTATATATGTGGGCTTACAATGTACACTTCTTAATAAATTCACATGTGGACTATTAGATAGCTATTAACTATTAGACAATGCAGTTATCTATATTCACATCTTTAAAATGAATCTTTCTGCTGATTGCAAGAAATCCTGTCATATGTAGGGAATACTTACACAGCATAATATCAATGTAATTTACATAGCACTGTAAAATGTAATCAATTATTTTTAGGTGCAATCTGTAGAGATTTAAATGTGTACATAAACAATAAACATTTGTTAGAGGCTTGAACAAACAAGGCATGTAATATAAGACTTTGACATATGACAGCAAATCATCTGTACACAGTGCCTGTTATTTTAATAAAATCTGGTGATAAGCTGTTCCTTCAGAAAGACATAAATACTGAAATAAATCTAAATCCTCAGATCCTGCAGCTTTACATATTAAGTTCATTGCAACAAACATAAACAAATGAATGCTTTGACATCCTTGCTAAAACAGTTTAGTTAACTGTGAATACTGTACTGATGATTTGATCCATCTTTTTAAAGGTTTAAGTGACAGAATGAAATCGCTTTACCTATAATAATAATAATATGCTAATAGGAAAGGCAAGTTATTTTTAAATTAAATATTTCAGTTTTATTGTGTAATTAAACAATATCGTTGGTGTTTAATGAGATAATCACAGTGGATGTTTCCTTAGAGATCTGTCTGCTGAGATTTCTAATTCTACACTTCAGAAAATGAAAGGTATTTGAATAAACAGCTCTTTTTATCACAGATGCTTCAGGGTGTAGTCTTTTTTCCCCACTGAGTGGATCGTTTTTTTTTTGTTTGTTTACATTTCATTTTATTTTAGTTATTGAGTGAGTAAGTTTATGTTACTTAGTGTATTCAGTCCCAGGCATTGTGCTAGAAATTATTCAAGCTACAATTCAGTCATCTAAAAAGTGGAATACATGCACAGCTACTAAAATGCAGGTAGCTGTCACATTTCCTCATGATAAAACAGAAAAGAAAGGAAAGAGTTTCTTGCTTTAATGTAACTGTCTCTTGTAAACTAGGGCAACAGCATTACACAAATCAGAAATCATTTACAAATGGCATTAGTGATGCCCGCATTTTGTTTCATCACTTCTCAAATTATGCAGTTCTTTGCCAAACATTTGTTTTGTACTGCTAATTTTTGAGACATCCTAACTTGCTGCCTTCAGTAATGGTATTAATTTAACTGCACCTTTGACAGATATTATGCTCTTTGATAGAAACACACCTATAGAATGGGTTCATAGCTTGAGTAGAAGCTCCTGATGTATTATAGCTTAAGTAGCAATTGGTGCATTAGTTAAAACCTTTATCATAACCACTCTTTGTCCAATGATGGTGGGCTCCATGAAATCAGTTCTGTCTGAAAAACAGTAAAGGAATCTGATGTTTCAAACACAGCTTCCGATACTTAATAAACAAATATTTATACAACCCTTCAAATATACATCAGAATACTCAAAGTTGTTTGAAAACAATGACTGCAGAGTTAATCAGCTACAGTCTGCATTTATGAAACTGTATGAAAAAACAATAGAACAAAGCACAGTTGTGAGTTATGTGATACTTATAAATAGCAACTCTCCATATTGCTTCAACTATGATTGTACCATAGCTTTTTTGATAAAATACATTGATTTCATTGTGACTTTTTGTACAACATAACAGAACGAATTGTTATACACCAGTTATCTTGCATTTGTATTGTATTTTCCCTCTGGGTTGTATTAATTGCACTCATTTGTAATGTTTATTATAACCTGGGCTGGACCTGAAGTTGCACATGCTTCATCTGTACTCTACGCCTGTAAACAGATGTAAACAAATGTAAATAAATAGATAAACAGACAAATACATACATAATATATTTGAGTGGTATATTGTTTCTATGCAGTTGTTACCAACTTTTTTGTTGTTCTTTTAATCTATTGTAAACCTACTATACATACTAACTCATGCAACTCTGATAAGGAAAATGTATCATTTGGTAATTATTGGGGCTCGTTTACTTATATATTTGTTAGTAATATAGTAGTTTGCTTTACAACAGTGAATGTAATGTAGAATCTGATGGTGCACTTTCAGTGTTTTTCCCACCTTAGAGCAACTGTGGTATATATGTTAAGGTGTGAGGGGGCAAACCCCATCACATTCGGATGCAGGAGGGATTTCAGATAAAAAATAAGCTTTTTTTTTTTTTTGTTTTTAACTTTATTTGAATTATACTATGTTTGTACAAAGTGTGTGTGTTGAATTATTTTCATTCCATCTCTTGTGTTTTGATATTGTGTACTTAGATCAAATGGCACAGAGAGCACTTAGATCAGTCAACACAGGCACCCACACACAGACAAACACACACAAACACAGATATATGTATATGTATGTATGTATATATAGATAGATATATAGATATAGATATATATTTGTTTACGTCCATAACTAAGTACATCACTGCACCGATTACTGTAAAACAACATTGGACACATTGTAATTTTAGCATTGCTTTAAATACGTGTTCTATTGTTAAGATTCATTCTTTAACAGATTCAGTTTGTGGTCCTTTAATGCCTCAGTTCTACAGCCAATGAGAGAGGACCTCATCAAAGTCAAAATGGGGTCAATGGACTCACCAAGGTCTTTTAGTTATTCATCAGCAGCACAGTGCAGCTAGAAAAAATGGTCTAAAAGTGTAATGAGTTTCAGCTGCCTTTGCTATTGTTCCATTTTTCTAGTTGCACTTTGCAGTTGGTTGGTCCATTGATCAGAAGCACAGTGCAACTGCATAACTGGACCAACATTAGTATCTAGTGCAGAATCCACCATTCATCATATTAAAAACCAGCATTGTAAAATGTCTCATTCAGTTGATCACAGCTCATTTAGACAGTTGCTGCTGATTTGTGCCTGCTTAAATGAATAAACAAGTGGGCTATGTTAATTGCATACATTTCTATTGAATAAGGTTTTATGCAATTTGTATGGATTTCTATGAAAAGATTATCTTGTGGTTAACATTTTATTCTATTTCTGAGATAATATATAATCATTTTTGAAGTGTCATTTCACTATTTTGATGCATTTTAGTAGTGCTGTCAGTGCTATTTTAGGAATAGCTAGTTAGTTTTGTTTTTTTTTTTTTGTTTGTTTTTATTCAGTTTATTTTTAGCGTTGAGAGTTTGAATTAGGCTTTTTTGCTGGTAATGTAATTTTCCAATTGAATAGTTTTAGTGAGTGTGTTATTTTACTAATTTGTTTAATGTGTTCAGTGCGTATACAAATTTATTTAATTTCCATGATGTTTATTTCCATGGGCAGTATTAATTTTGGGGAAACAGCATTCTTTGGGTATATTTTGTTTAACATTATATTTTATTTTTCAGACTGAAGAGATTAGAAGATGCAACGTGTATGTGTGTGTGTGTGTGTGTGAGGCACAATTCCACTTATGTGCAAAAATTCACTATACATATTTGTAGCATATAAGTAAACATTGCAATTTGTTTGTGTCTTTCGGCTTTTCCTGGTTAGGGGTCACCACTCCAGTCCGCTAATGATTGGCAGTTGATTTTTATGTACCGACTTGCCAGGCTTGATGCACAACCTTCAATGAAGGTACACCCATTCACGCATGTCTCCACGCAGAAGACGCTCTATCTGAGAATCGAACCGGACAGCGTCTTACTGTGAGGCGACAACGCTACCGCAGCACCACTGCAATGCTAACTAAAAATAACCACAATAAAATTCTGTAAAATAGAAATAATCTGCAACCCATGACAGTTCACTTATCCTTGCAAAAAGTAACATAGGTCTACTTCTGGGTGTATTAACTCACAATCAATACAAAACAGAGACACTTCAGCATAGGAATCTGAAGACCTTTTTCAGATTTTAACTCTTGCTTTCCCTTCTTTATTACCCCATTATTTAATGTAAATAGAAGATGCATTATTGCTGTTGCACATAATCCTTCTCTACTTTATAACAGATCTCACATATCCTCCTTTTAAGGTATAATTACCCTCCATGTTGTGCAACACTTTCCATCCTTAATTAAACCTGCATTCAGACTCTACCCACTTCCTTTTCATCATTTCCTTGAATCCAGTATTGTTCATTTTCATTATCTGAAATTTGTACATTACCTTCTTCCTGCTCTGACTTATCTGCATATCCTTATCTCATCATCGTAAGGCAACTCCCTCCCTGCCCCCATGGTTCTTTCAAACAAGTTTATAAAATGTCAGCTAATGCTCTCTCTCTCACATAACCGTTCACTGTGTTTTCCCCAAGCCATCCTTCTGTGGTGAGGGAACCCTGCCCATCATCTTCTCATTGTCCAATCACACAGCAGTCACTAACTCACCATCATCTTCTCATTGTCCAATCACACAGCAGTCACTAACTCACACAGGTCTTAGTGTCCTGCCTTCAAACTGCATTTCACTGTCCTTGTCAGCCTGAAGTGATGCTTTCCTATTCCAACCTCCAGTTGGAGCCCATTTCTATTGTCTATCACACTCCCTTGCTGAATTCACTTGCTTATTTTCCAGTTGTCTAAAAACGCCTGTGTTCTCCTTCTTCAGCCTTGAACCTTTTAACAGTTCTAGATCTGTTTTTCCAGTCCTTATAACAGTATAACCCCAGCTTTTCCAGCTCCTTTGCTCCCTTCACATCACTTTCTGGGACATAAAATACCGACAACAATTGTACACATATTTATTATATTCGTCTTCCCAAACCATTTTACCTGTTGCTGCACCCCTATTCTTTGGAGGCAGAACTACATGTGGATGTTATCCACTTCTGACTTCCCACATCTCTGACACTTTTGTATGTTATTCCTTCCTTCCATTCTTCTTTGTTTGCTGTGCAATAAAACTCATGCAAATGATACTTATGCACATCATAAACTTACTTGATTTCCAACTTCCACACTTGTTCACCAAGAGTTCTTCTACCCCAGTCTTACAATTTGTTGATTTACAGATATTTCTCAATGTCTCCAAGGCTCTTTAGTGTCTTTTTAAATTACATTAAATTACATTTCTGCAGATCATCTTTATCTTAAATTTCCAGGTTTCATTCTGCATTGTTTACCAGTTTGTATTATTTCTTGTTCTCTCTTCCTTCAGTCTAAATGTTTAATTTATTAGCCCACATCACTCATTTACCCACTTAACCCCATGCATCTCCATTTATTACTGAAAACTATATCACTCTATTTCATTTTTTTCCTGCATACCATCTTCCTCAACCTAGAATTCTTTACTTTTCCATTTATCAATTCATGTGTGTAAAAAAAAAATAGCCTCCTATTCCAGTCCTTTACTAATATCTATTCCCAAACCCGACCAATTACTGGGACTCCTTAATTAGCTTCAATGTCTTTCTGCAAATAGCATTTCCTACAATCCCCTCTTCCCCCCATTTTTCCGTTTTCTGACATCTCTCTCATTCAACCTATTTGATCTGCCTTTTTATCTTCTCTATGATTTACTGGATGAATTGTGAAACTTGAAATCAGCATGTCAGCCCCCTACCTGCCCATACAAAACACCAAAAATCCACAAACAACGAACTGTTAAACTGAAACGGAACGCAATAAAAGTCGGCCAAAAAGAGTTAGTGCTATTTATTATAAATTACACTTTCAGCTAGGACAGTGCCTAGCCTTCTTCAGACAAACAGTTAAAATATGGTAAACCAATGCCTTTTATCTAATCAAGTCAGTGATGTCATCAATTAAGCAATGTTGTTAGTAACCATAACAACATATTATCGCAGCCTACTTTTATATAACAAGTTATAACTCATTAACTTATAATACAGGAAATGATGAACAAAACCATATATATTCCTATCTCATCTTATGTTTAAAAACACACTTATATGTGTATACATGTTAAAAACTGAACTATACAAATTTAATAACAACATACTCTACTTAAAACACTAAATCAAATTCATACTAAATAAGGCAAATTCATAAAAATACTTATGAATTCTCTGGTTCTCCTTTGTGTGAATATAAGGACTAAAAAGTACCTAATTAAACAAACGCTGCACTAACCAACCTTTAATTCCTGGTTAAACTGTCATATGCAAGAACTTTGTATATTTGCATTGTATTCAATTTTTATCTATTCAAAGTTAGGAGTTTCAACAGACTTTTAATGGAAATACTGTCATTAATCCCTGGGGGCATATGAGCCCTCGTTCACACTTGCCACTTCAGTTCATCTATTTCGAGCAAAATTTGCCAAGGACCCCCCCGAATGTTCTCAATTCTCTGTTGTAAAACTGTGAACCTAAAGGTGTGTGCGGGAAATTCAGAGCAGTGTTTGGCTAAAGCATTGTTAAAATCTTTCTTCTTTATTGCATAACAATGCTCATATATTCGCTGCCTAAAACGTCTCTCCGTTTTCCCAATGTAAAACACGTTGCATGAATTACAACAAGCAGCGTAAATCACACCCTTAGAGTCACAGTTGAATTTTCCTTTTATTTTGTATGTGTTGTGGTTCAAAACCACCTGGTTACCAACCAGAATGTGTTTACATTGTGAACATGAACCACATTTAAACATCCCATTAATTCTCCCATAAGAATTCCTGCTATTAATGTTGCTCTCTAAGAGGGCTTTAAGATTTTGACCACGTCTGTATACTATTCTAGGGCTACAACCAAGAATTCTAGAAAGGGAATCATCATTTTTAATGAGGTCCCAATTTTTATTTATTGCCTCTCTAATAGACCAAAAATCTAAAGAGAATGTATACAAAAAGCTGGCTTGATAACTTACATTACCAGCTTTTTTATTTGGCATTTCATCAGATAGACTAGCCAATCCATTAAGGACTGAGTGAGAAGATGAGCTTGATTGTCCTTTTAATAAAGGAATAAAATAACCAACATTACGCTTGAAAACTACTTCTTTTTTTGTGTTGTTAACAAGTTGACTAGGATAGCCTCTTTTAATAAACATGTTACACAGATGGTCACATTCAGTCTCCTAATTCATCCGAAATCATACGGGCAGCCCTCACCATCTGGCCTTTGACCACCGCTTTCTTTTGTTGGTACGGGTGGTTGCTAGTAAAATGAAGGAAACAGTTTGAATACATCGGTTTCCTATATATAGAACTTCTGTATCTACTATTAGCCTTGTCATTAACTAGCCAAATGTCCAAATAGTTGATCGCGGTTATACCTATGTTATAAGTAAACTTTATAAAACTTGTGGTCCTGTTAATGTTGTCGATAAAGACTGGTATCATGGACAGTTCTCCATTCCAAATACAAAACATGTCATCCTGGTATCTAGTATACCAGGAGACATTGTTTTGAAATAGTTGGTCTTTAAACAACAAGTTGTTTTCCCAATAAGCCATAGTGGCATTGTCGAAACTAGCGCCACATGGAGAACCCATGGCCACATGCAGGAAAAACATACCCTCAAACAACATAAAATTATTCTTCAAGACCATTTCTAGCAAGGTCTCAATTATATAAATGATATTATCATTTGCTTTCTTACTATGCAAAAATTCCCTTACCCATTGTGTGCCTAAATCCTGAGGGATCACTGTGTATAGATCTTTCACATCTATGGTTAAGAAATACACCTCAGGTTGGTATTCTAAGGAATTAATGTTTGTAAGAAAACTCCACGAGTCTTTGCAAATCTGTGGTTCGGTTTCAATAAAAGGCTTCAACAAACTGTCAACATATTTGGCACAAGCGTATGTGATTGAACCACGGCCATCAACTATTGGTCTGAAAGGGGGGGACTTTATGTCCTTATGGATCTTCGGACACCCAAACACTACTGGTGTTTTGGGAGCTATCATATTTAAATATTGGTAAAGGTCAATGTCTATGGAACCTTCCACAAACAAGTCATCCAAGGTTGACCTTACCTTCTTGTAGGCTACATTAACCTCATTGATTGTTACCTGAGTGTAATTGGGAGTGTTTAAATGTTCCATCAATTTCTCCACATATAAACAATGATCCATAAAGACTAAGCCACCCCCCTTATCAGGCTTCATAACTCTTGTATTACAATCTTTAAGTAATTGAATAAATCCACGTTCCGTCATAGACATGTTAGACTGAACTGGACGGGACGTGTATATTCGCTTTTCTTTGATGGCCCAAAAATCAATTTCACACATCTTCTCAAAGGTGTTTAAACCTGGGTGAAGTGGGGGATTGAACACACTAGAAACTTTCAAAGTTTTCACCATACTAACCATAGGTCCCATTGATATTTGGAGATTAAGTTTACGAATAAACAATTTTAAGTCCATTATAGTTCTAGTTATGTCAAAGGACTTCACAGTTACAAAGGACAGCCCCTTAGATAAAAAGTCAACCATGTCCTGTTGGACATCTAAGGAAGTGTAGTTGTATACGGTGAAGTCCCCTTCACTACTCAAATGAAGAGAAGGCATTTCTTCAGTTACTAAAATGGGAGCTACCTCCTCCGTTGTCTTCTCTTGTTCCTTACTTGTTGTTGGTTGTAACTGGGCTTCCTGTTGTTCTGTCCAGTGTTGATGCCAGCCCGAAAACCCTGTTGATTATGGACTTGTTCTCCATTTACAGTGTTAGGCTGCTCCCTTGCATTGTTGTAATTAGGCTTTTTATTACCTCGCTGATTGTTGCTATTAGAAAGCAGCCTCTCACTTCTCCTTAAAATTGGACCTTGTACTTCCTCATCTACAAAACTATCATTATTTTGATTGTTGTTAGACGCTGGTGTTTCTTCGTCATTATCACCATTTACAATGGGACTACCATTGGAAACTTTCTGAAAATGAAGAGGGGGCCTAGGATATGCTCTTTTGTTGGCATAATCATTAATATCCCTGTTTAGTTTCTTTTTCTTAGTAATAAGCAGTTTGTTCATCGTGGCTTCAATACTTGTGAATGTCCTACAATACTCATCTTGAAAAATCAACGTGCCCATCCATCCTCACTACCTTTATTAAACCTTCTACTTCCTGCTTTTTCACAGACACCTATCACAATACCTCTGGATATCCTTAAACACGATGTCTTGCAGGCTCAAGAAAATATGTCACAACAAATATAAAACCGGTATTTACAACACTTATTCCTTCTATTTGCCCTCTCTGAGTTTTTACTTTCCCTGCTTATCTGCCTGTAGCCCCCATAGCTTAATAAGCAGCCTCTCAGTTGCTATCCCTTGTCTCCTTTATATTAGGATATAATCTTTTTTTTACAAGTATTTATTCCCCTGCTGAATGTAACAGATCTAATGTCTTTCACTGCTCTTCACCACCATTATAATCTGAGAATTTTGAGGTTAAACATAAATCCGAATTCTTAACATCCTGAAAATGGGCATAACGCAAGGTAGCATATTCTTAAGTATCATCAGTTAACTTTGTATGATTGGTAAAAGAAGTTTCTACCTCCTCCATTGATTTAAAATAATATACTTTATTCTGTCAGATCACGTGAAGTGTAACTAGATAAATTAGCTTTATTGTGGACTCTTGTAGTTCAATATTTCAGATAGCTGGAGAAAATTATATTTTTCCATGTACCGCTGGAAAAAACAAACACTTCATATATGCAATGGTTGTCCGTCTCCCTTCCGTTTTACACTGCTGTCAACTAACCAGATATTATTTGATTCACTGATTAGGATACTTTATATCTGCTATAATACTCTGAGGGCTGAGAAGGCTTTACCTTGCTGTGTGCACTTTTAGTTTGGTAACTGAGATTGATTTCTTTACCAAACAAGCTTTTTCAGCTAATCCTCCACAAATGGCCTTGGCATCAATCCTCAGTGGCTTATTACATAACTGTTTCAGAAGAACTCATTTTCAAGTTGTTCTTAATGTTCCTACAGGGAAGCACATTTTAAGAAGTGCTATGTCATGAAGACATTAGCGGGCTTCTAATTCTGATGTTTATTAAGAAAGCTAAGGAGTATCCTCAGATCATACAGAGAATTATGTCATTGTTTTGTGATTCATTTTCATGAAGACACTTTTTATACACAATATCTCCTTAACTGGGATTCACTGAAGACTCTCCCCATAGATGATGCTGTCTCTGAGGTCAATATAATCTTCGAATGTGTTTTCACTAGCCCCCATCACAACAAAAAATATAAAGACAACCCTACCCTATGGATATCCTGAGCAACTCATGAAATAAAAAGAAAAAGCCTGGAAGGGGTGGACAGAAAGTAAAACAGCTCCCACTTTACTTGATTACAGACAACTAAGAAACATGACATAAAAATATTATTACCAAAGATAAGAACACTAATATTCAAACAGTCAAAACAGAAACAGACACTGCTAGTCCAAAACTGTTCTGGGACTCAGTAAACTGTTAAATCTAGGTCAAATCACACAGCCAACACCAAACACACGGAAGTAAAATGATACCATAACCAACCAATTGAATACCCCTTTATACAGTCAGTACTGTCATTAACCAATCAGGAGACTAATCAAGGTCTAGATGTCTCTACTCAATCAAAGAACCTCCTTCAACATTACTCCTTCCAGCCACTTCCCACAGGTTACCATCCAAAAGCACCTCAAAAAATTAAAGCCTACCCACAGTACTACTCCTAACAATCTACAGTTGAAATTTGACTACCATGTATCACACACATTAAAAAAATCTCATAAAAACAGTTACATTATACAAAATGTAAACATCTCCTTGATGTGGCCACAAGCTGCATAACCGCTGCTTTCTTAATACCATCTATATTCTGAGCTGCCTCAAATTTCACTAACCTTTAACAATCTCTCATCTGTCGAAACTCGATCAATATTATAATAAAATATTCAAATTTACATTAAATTCTAAACAATAGAGTACACCACTGCCTAGCCCTCAGAGAAGTAAACTGGTTAGAACTACCACATCAGCTAACTACACTGCACAAATGTCTCCATAAGCCAAAAAAATTATCCATCCCATAACAATTTAATACAATACTACTCCCACCATATAATTTTATGCTATGGAGAAAAATCACTAATCACTATATAACCAAGTCATCTAATACTACAGGTGATTCTCTATATTCAGATAGTGTAGCTAAACCATGTAACCATAACAGAGTTTACAGGGCAAACACGCTGCCCCAAATCAACAGCAACAGGAGCACTTAATATACTCAGATTCAAAACCAAATACAACACAGTACAATGCCAGCAACAACTGAAGCAACTAGCAAACCAAGCTTCATTCATGTGAAATAATTTGCAGTACAAAATGCATTTGGTTGAAACTTTTAAGTAAGAAAACACTGATATAAGCCAATAAACAAGTATAGTAAAAAAAAAAAAAAAAAAAAAAAAAAGAAAATAAACAGATTTGCCAATATCACAGTAATCTCCAATATACATAAACCACAAAATTAGAACCAATAAGGATTTATAGTTAAACTTGTCATACATAAAAAAGTCCTTTAAACAACAACAAAACACTAGTGCCCAGCAAAGGCCAGGCCATTATATATATATATATATATATATATATATATATATATATATATAAAGAGAGAGAGAGATTTAGCTAATTAAAGTCAGGTAATATTAACAAGCAGACATTTAAATAAATGACGACCCTCAACAGTAGCAACAACAGAATGTCTTACGTTTTCAAAAGGAAAGATCAGTAGCTGGATACTGCATCTTAAAGTGAACACCTTTATAGACTAAAGGCAGACTGAAGCTTGCCAACATATCGTTTCTGGATTTAATTTGTGTATGCAGGTTGAAGGGGATATGGAGCTTCCTGTCATTCCATTGAAAATATTCCATTTGAATTGCTGAATAGTTAACAAATGGTATTGATGCTTGAATAATCAGGCATACGGAGGCTAATACTAGAGTAGTCCAGTTTCAGAGTTGCTGATCCCTGGGCTTTGTTTTTAGTTCCTGTTACTGATCCATTGCCTTATTAGGAAGGAGGGAAGTTTCTTTGCTTACCAGTGGGAGTGGGAAGCACTGAGCGGCCTTTTTGTCCGATTTGGTGAAGTTTCAGCCAGAAACTAGTAGTCCATTGGTCGTTTTGGGCCAATTCCTAGCTCCCTTCAGCCCCCTGCTATAAAACACGCTAAACTGTACTGCTGATCTAACCAGCATATCCTATAACTGAAAAGTTCATCTCTACTTGATTCCCAAGTAGACTATTCTCTATCTGTAAAGCCTAGCACTTACTCCTACAGTACTTGCACCTTGATAAAGCACTCTTATTATAGATAGTACCCCACCAGCCCAAAACCCACTTCCCCGAGTCCTTTGAAAGTTCTTTATCTACTACTTCTAGTATGTCGAGGGATCAGTTGCTAGTGTCCTCTCCAGCTCAACTGGTGAACCTGGGAATATTGAGGCAATGTTACAATTGCCTCATGTACACAGACAATCCTCTCCTTCTCCCACAAAACACAAATACATGCGAGAGATGCAACTATACGGCCAAACTGGAGGCTGAGCTCTCTCAACATAGGACTGGCAAGACCAGACAGGAGGAGAAGGCAACCACACACAATACATACCCAGTCACACATGGTACCATCACAACTTCAAATCATACACATACTCACACAAAGACATACTCGGAGGCTCTGGTCAAAAATTTACCAAAACAGCAGAGGCCACCAAAGCAGACACCCAAACAACTACCACCTCACGACCCAACACATGCAACACATAGACCACACAGTCAGAGTGTCAAACAGTCACAGCCCTTAAGGCCAAACAAAATACCAGACACACTTGTCATTGGTGATTCCATAGTCAGGCACACTGACGTCCCGCTCACCAGACTGAGTAAGGAGAAGGTCACAGTAAGCTGCCTGTCGGGCGCTAGAATCCGCCACATAACGCAAGCACTCAGGTCTCAAAACAGCAGGTACAAGTACGACTCAGTCATTGTCCACGCTGGTGTCAACGACCTGAGACGTACCTCCTTGGACTACATGAAAAGGGACGTCGAGGAGCTCTCTGATTATGTAGCCCAGGCAGGTATGACCCTGACCTTGAGCAGTATCCTACCTTCACCTAGAATGATGCCACAATACAGTGATAAGATGATCAGCTTTAATAATTGGCTTAAATTCTGGTGTCATTCAAAGGGGATCCAATGTCTGTCTGCCTGGGATGACATGCTGGACAAGCCACGCTGCTTCGCAAGGGACGGCTTGCACCTGTCACCCTGGGCTTCCGGATATTGGCAAAGGCTCTTGCCACCCCATAGTGCCTTTTTAGGCAAGGCTCAAATTCTAAACCTACCACCCTAGAACACCAAAAGGAAAAAACTAAGGGTAATGCTGCTCAATGCCAGAAGTCTCAATCTCAAGATGCACGCACTCGAGGCCCTTCTCAATATGGAGAACTTCGATGTCTGTGCTGTGACAGAAACCTGGTTCAAGGCTCCTGAGAGCACCCCAGCACTAACAGGTTTCACCTCATATCATACGTTCCGGCCCCAAAATCCGGACAACACCAAGAAAGGAGGGGTGTCCATATTCATAAAGGACACCCACACCTCAAGGTTGGTGGCAACGCACGATGCATCGGAGACCATCCAGGTGCAATTAACCATAGGCAAGACTGCTCTGCAATTTGTAGCATGTTACAGGCCACCCTCTCAAACTCAGGAACCTCACATGGCCTTCCTGAAAACATTGGAGGGATAAATGTATCTCCAAACACCATCATACTAGGTGACTTCAACTACCCTAATATAGACTGGGAACACTACTCAAGCCCGAACACTCTAACCCAAAGATTCCTGGAGTTCATAAACTCAAATGCCATGGAACAACTAGTCACCATCCCCACAAGAGGTGAAAACATACTTGATCTCTTCATCACGAACATGGGATCAAAATGTTCAACACCGAAGTATACCCCTCACTGGTGAGATCAGATCATAAACTAATCTCGCTGGAGGTCCTCATCCCGCCCCACCTGAAACAAAAAGACCACAGTGAAAAACTTCTCAAAAGCCGATTTCACACTTCTAAAAACTAGTGTGGTCTCCTTTAAGGCCCCTGAGCCAGTGGTAAACATTACTCAAACCGCTGAATCACTTACAAATGCCTTCTACCAGCACCTACAGGACTGCATGGATCAGGCAATCCCAAACAAAACTAAGACTCTCTGTACCAAAGGCAAGCGTCCAGTCTGGTGGACCCCAGCCATAAACAAGCTCTACAACAAAAGGAGGAAGCTACTACAAGATAGAGCAAAATCCTTGAAAGGTAAGACACCTTTGATCATTATAAGTAAAAACTAAGAGCTCTCATAAAATCATCCAAGGCAAATTTTGAGAGAAAAATCGCCAAGGACTCTAAAGACAATCATAAGGCCTTCTTTAGCTATGTTAGAAACCTAGGAGGAAACTCCCAGATATGCTCAGAATTAGTTCAAAATGATGTGAAAATTACTGAACCTACACACATTGCTAACATACTGGCTGACAGGTTCAGTGCAAACTTCTCCCCTCCCCAAAAGGAGAGATATCTATTCCAGAGGATTGTAGCCCCCAAACATCTCCAACGCCCAGGTGAGAACTGCCCTCACTAAGGCAAAAACACAGCATCCATGGGACCGGATGGTGTCCCCGGCTGTGTGCTTCATGAACTCAACGAGGAATTAAACCCACAGTTAGGACAGCTGTTTAATCTTAGCCTCACCTCAGGATACGTACCCAAGGAGTGGCGACGGCGACTGTGGTCCCACTTCATAAGGGCGGTGCCTCCACAGACCCTGGAAATTACCGCCCCATTAGCTTGACAAGCCTTATCTGCAAAGCCATGGAGAGGATCATAATGGAACTCATAAATAAAGACATAGGGAACTTGCAGACTTTGGATCCAACCCAGTTTGGCTTTGTCAAAGGCAGATCCTGCCTCTTAAACTTGGTTGACTTTTTCGAGACAGTCACCAAGGCCATTGATGAGGAAAGGCAGTCCATACAGCCTACCTCGACCTGGCAAAGGCCTTTGACACAATACCCCACTCAGGTATCATCGAAAAACTCATCAGCTTGAATGTAAACCCATACATCACAAGATGGGTTGCAAACTGGCTAAGCGACAGAACCCACAGGGTCAGAGTTGCTGGAGCCATGTCAGACTCAAAGCCTGTCACAAGTGGTGTCCCACAGGGCTCAGTCCTGGGTCCACTATTGTTCGGCATCTACTTTTCTGAAGTACAAGCAAACACAGGAGGGTTATGGCTGACAAAGTTTGCAGATGACTGCAAACTGGGCGCCATAGTCGAAAACACATCTGACACAGATATCCTCCAGAAGGGCCTCACAGAAACGGATAACTGGTGCCAGAGCCATGGCCTGAAGTTAAATGCCAAAAAATGCATAGTCATACCCTTCGGGAAAAACAAGGTTACCCCTAGCTACCATATAGGTGACAATCCACTGAGCACAGAAAAAGTCATCAGGGATCTGGGGACCCAAGTTGACAGTAGTCTTTCGCTTTGACACTCATGTTGCTAAAGTAGTTAGGAAAACCTTCTATATCGCCCACCTGATCATGAAGGGATTCACATCTAGATCAAGGGAGGTCATCGTCCCCCTGTACTCATCACTCATTAGACCTATGATTGAGTACAATGCCCCGTTCGGAATGTATCTGACCAGACACCTGATGCAGCTTGAAAGGCCCCAAAAGTTCCTCACCAAAAGGATAAAGGGTCTCAAAAATATGTCTTATGCTGCCCGACTGAAAGAACTCCAGCTTTATTCAGTCTCATACCGCTTGCCCAGAGGTGACCTGTGCCTGACATATAAGGCCATGTCAAACCCAGATTTGATGAATATGCTTCACCTCAAAAAATCTAGATCCCTCAGAACCACAAGGCGGGAGACTTAAACCTTGACACGGTTATAAATAGAACGTGCTGGAGGGACAGATTCATCACCCAGAGACTCCCTATGCTGTGGAACAAAATCCCGGTACATGTGAGGCAGAGCACCTCGCTGGCCTTGTTCAAGAGGAATCTTGACCAATGGATGGGAGATCGCAGATATACCCCAGGGATTACTTCAGTGTCACTGCTTGACAGAGGCACAGAAAAATGATAGGCATAGTTTTTATTCAAACTAAAGGGGTGGCGAAAGCCACATAACTATGGGCTAGGCTTATAAATGCCCTTGGGCAGATAGCCTAGTATGAACCTATGAACCTATGAACCTATAATATGTAAAAGGATATTTCAGCTGATATTTTATCACAGTAAGAAGTGGTGATTTTACAATAGGCTCCTATATGAAACTTGGCAGAAATGATTCTGAAGGTGAAAGCTCAAATAGCCAGAGAAAACAACTTGTTGCATGTCTTTAATCACAAGACTGTTTTTCTGGATTCTCACTTCAAGGTCCAAAACTTTCTTTGCTCATTCTTTAAAGACAGTATTGGTTTAAAAAATGTCATCAAAAGTCCCAAAAAGTCTTTCTGCTCAGTAAATCATTCTTCATTACCATCTGATCCTGTGGAAAATATTGCCAAAGCAGTTTTAATTTCTGAAGATTCAAACAGGAGTTTTGGAAAACATTCCTGAATAGTTGAAATGGTATCCATAAAGTCTTGAAGAATAATTTCAGCATCTGAATTAGCTTTCAGATATTTGGCCGTTTTGACCTCTGATTGACCTATTTTTAAATATCTTGGCTTCCAATTTTGGGTGTTGCTGATGGGAATGGTTTGAGCTTTAAGTTAGCTATGCCTACAAACTTCATCATTAAGCATTAGAAAAAAATGGAAGAGAAAATGGGCTGATGACTGTTACTGCATACTAATACACCAAGTAAGCACTGGGCGAAATAAGGCAAAATAAATCAAATAAAATAAAAGGCAATAGCCAAAGCAGAAGACTGCACTCAGGAATGAATAAACTGGAATCCCTGTAAGGGCTCATTTTTCCAAAGGAGAAAGCTACAATGTAAAAGCAAAAGTAGCAAAAAATATCACAGCTAAGAGAAATTATGTTGGGGATTTCTGGCACGCACTGTCACAAGGCAGACAATTTGAAAAGTCTAAGAAAGTTCAAAAATTCTTAAAAGACAGTGCAGGGGGTGGAAAACAAACAATTCCCTTAGTCTATTAAGAACCATATGTGTATATTTTTTCCAATAAAAATGTATTAATTTTGCAACATATACAAACCATTTACCTTGCAGTTTTGACATGTCCAATACTACATTTACTACTGACATATTAGAGAAGGCCAGTGCTTGATTTAGAACAATGTCTTACCTGAATAAGTTTGAAAAATGCATGCATGAGACATGTTAACATTTAGGTCAATACAAGCTACAGAAAACTATTGTTTAAAAATTATAAATTAAAAATTAAGTTAAACATTGGTATGGATTAATTACCTAATTACTACCAGACCTCTGAAACAAATTACCACTCACAACAAAGTTAAGCACCTCACTAATAAAACGCAAAACCTGGCACAGCATAAGCACAAAACTGATGAACTAATTAATGACATATCTGCAAGGATAAGCTGTAATAGTGGATGGGGAAAAGCAATGTTTGCTCTAGCTTGCTTTATCTGCCATCAGCATGTCCTGTACCTGCAAAAGTGCAGGTAAAGTAAATGAGCGAATGAGTGCGTGAATCAGTGAGTAAATGCATAAGTTAGTACCTGAATGAATGTTTGTGTGAGTAGATGAGTGTGTAGATGTAGTGTAAATAAATGGTGAGTTGTTACATAACTATGTATGAATATTCAACCAAAGACAAGACGTGGTGGCACAAAGGTATCCTGAGTAAGCAGGCTTCCGAAATGAAGCACCGAAGCTACACGGAGCTTCGATAACCAAAATGAAAGTCACACTGATGCAAGTAGATTTTGAATAAAAGCTGTTAGTTTTAATGAATCAAACCAGGAAGGTGAAAAACAAAGCCAGTAGTGTAAAACGCTCCCAAGTGCGTTTTTCGTTCGAGTCACTGCTTGAACTTCCTCAGACTTACAACAATATTCAAACCAAGTGTCTCTTAAATACTTTAGTTAATTGTATTGAATAGTAAATTGATTGATTAATTAATTAAAAACATTTTGTAAAACATTTTGTAAAACAAACCTAGAGAGCAACCTTACCATACACTAAAACCTAATGCTAAGAAAATATATATATATAATAACCATAATGGTAAATAATAATCATCAAAAGTGAATCATATGTCATCAATCACAATAGACCAACCACTCAACAGACCTAGGTAGAAAAGGAAATTAGATTATCAATTAAAATTGTCACACATGTAATGATAATTATAATTAAGATAAAGAAGCTGAGTAAAGATGTATATATCAAAATATACAGAAGCATATCTACTAATGAATAATTACTAATACTAATTTGCAATAGGCTTAACCTTTGTACCTTCACAACCTTGTAACATTGTAAATTTACTAATAGACTTTAAAATGTTTATTAGGAAGTTAAACCTCAACATGATTTTCGGTAATTCTGACCCCAATTTTTTAGCTGACCCACTACGTGTCCCGAGCAGTTTCAACCCACCCCTGAACAACTCACTATATTTATTTGAACAACTTTGTGAGTTGGAATTTAGGGAAATAACTTCCAGAACACACAGCAACTATCAGCCCAATATTTCTAAGGACGAACATGATTTACTGTCTATGTTCAGGAAATTACCGGTAAGAGTTATGAAACCGGACAAGGGAGGAGGGCTAGTAATAGTACACAATGTGGACTATATTAACATCATGTTAAGACTACTGGAGACGGACACCTATGAAGAAGTTAGTAAGAACCAGTACAATCAAGCATGCCACCACATTAGGTCACATATAAATGACCTCTTTATTGATGGTCTAACTACAGGGGAACAAAACCAATATTTAACAATGTTGGCCCCTAGAATCCCAAAAGTTTTCGGTATTCCAAAGCTCCATAAAAACCTCGAAAATCCCCCCTTCCATATGCTAGTTGATGCTCGCCAATCTATTACATACCCAGCTGCTAAATTGACTGATTTAATTCTCAAAAGGTACGTCGAAAGGGAGGACCAAATTTTGAAAGACTCTTGGTCTTTCCTTGAATGTATACGAGAAACAACATTCGACTGTACTTACAACTTTTTAACAGTCGATGTATGTGACCTTTACTCTAGCATTCCCCAAGATATGGGAATGGAGTGGGTTGTCGAATTTTTAGGATCAAAGGGGGCGTCTAGCGATCAATGCAACCTAGTGGAACAACTTTTGGACATCATCTTAAAAAACAACTTTGTCTCCTTTGAAGACAAGCTGTTCTTGCAAAAAATAGGCGTAGCCATGGGATCCCCAGTGGGGGCAAGCTTTGCAAACTTGGTCATGGCCCACTGGGAGACATCACACGTACTCAATAGTATTTGGAAATCAAAAATACATCTGTACAAGCGATATTTGGATGACATCTTTATTTTACTTGAGGGGAGATGAGGCAGATGCAAGGGATTTGGTAGGATTTTTTAATTCTACGACAAACTTTTTGAAGTTCACTATGAACTTTCAAACCAGGGATATCTGCTTCTTAGATATCCTCCTCAGTAAAAACCAAGACCAATATATTTCACAAATATATAGGAAAAGTACGTTTTCAAATACATACTTACATTTCTCAAGCTCCCACCCCCACCACCAAAAGAAATCTGTAGTTAAGGGTCAGCTGGTGAGGGTAGCTAGGATGACAACACTTGAAGAGGATTTTACAAAAGAATGTGGGAACCTATATCAGATGTTTCGACATCGAGGGTACCCTTGGACATTTTTGGACAATATTTTCAGTGAGGTCACCTCAAAAAGAAAACACAGGGTATATGAAGCTATTTTGGGTGTTCAAGGTAGGACTGACAACCATGAGATTGACATTCCTCTCACCCAAAGTCCAAACACAATTAACAACGTTGTAACTCTAGGAGTTAGGTCATCCAACAAACAAACTAATTACATCAATTCGTTTGTTTTTACCTTTTGCCCAGAAGCCAATGAGATTTCTAAGGTGGTGAGTAAATACTGGTTTTGTCTATGTTTAGAGAAAGATTTATCCACACTTTTGGGCCCCAGACCCAAAATTACTTTCAAGAGGGGTAGTAATATGAAGGACCTCTTAGAAAGAAAGAATGTGGGATCCAACTTGAGGAAGGGGGGTACCCAAAAATGCGGGGCATGTAGGCAATGTATAAACATCAACACTTCTGACTCATTTACCATCAGAAACAACAACTTTAAGGTTTGGAAACGTTATAATTGTAACAGCAAACGTGTGGTCTACTTGGCACAGTGCAAACTTTGCCCCGCATTTTACATAGGGAAGACTGACAGGCGGTTGAGGGAGAGACTATATGAACATGGCTACGCAATTAACAACAACAAAGTTGACAACGCTCTTGCAAGGCATTGTAACACCTTTACAGACCATGTATTTGATTTTATGGTGATTGACCAAATCACGCCTGACCAAACTAACTGTATCAACGATAGCCTTTTGAAATTACAGTTAGAGAAGAAGGAATTAAGTTGGCAGTTACGTTTGGTAGCATACAAAGCACCTGGTCTTAATGAATATTATTCAATTATGTGTATCCTTAAATTGAATAGTCTACTAAGATAACACAGTCTCCATTACACAATCGACACATAGGTGATGTACATCATAGTGTGATACCTTGAGTTAAAATGTCTTTTATATGGTTTTTGACCTGGGTATTTATCACAGGTCTTATAACATATAATGTATTTTACTTTATTATATTACATCATATTATATTCACTTCACTGTATTGTAAATATGGACACATGATGCCTATATATACATATATACATTTTGTTACAACTTGCAATACAAATTTATAAATTAATAACATACAACACACAAAATACACAAAACACACATTCATACATATATTGTATATATAAAATAATACGTAACTGGATGTCAGTTTATTTTTGTTTATATTTTTGTTCCCCATATCTCCCATGCTATTTATTCAAAAAATTGATTACTGTCACTATTTCCATTTCTTACTGTGGATTATAACAGGTCCTATATAATTGGTGCAACATTTCATTAGTAGATATGCTTCTGTATATTTTGATATATACATCTTTACTCAGCTTCTTTATCTTAATTATAATTATCATTACATGTGTGACAATTTTAATTGATAATCTAATTTCCTTTTCTACCTAGGTCTGTTGAGTGGTTGGTCTATTGTGATTGATGACATATGATTCACTTTTGATGATTATTATTTACCATTATGGTTATTATATATATATATTTTCTTAGCATTAGGTTTTAGTGTATGGTAAGGTTGCTCTCTAGGTTTGTTTTACAAAATGTTTTACAAAATGTTTTTAATTAATTAATCAATCAATTTACTATTCAATACAATTAACTAAAGTATTTAAGAGACACTTGGTTTGAATATTGTTGTAAGTCTGAGGAAGTTCAAGCAGTGACTCGAACGAAAAACGCACTTGGGAGCGTTTTACACTACTGGCTTTGTTTTTCACCTTCCTGGTTTGATTCATTAAAACTAACAGCTTTTATTCAAAATCTACTTGCATCAGTGTGACTTTCATTTTGGTTATCGAAGCTCCGTGTAGCTTCGGTGCTTCATTTCGGAAGCCTGCTAACTCAGGATACCTTTGTGCCACCACGTCTTGTCTTTGGTTAAGTTTTTGTTACAACCTCCGTTTTTGGTTCTATGTATGAATATTCACCACAGGAATGCGATAAGTGGGAGTGGCAGGCAATAGGGCCGAATACTAGTCTAGTCTAGTCTAAATGCACCTAACATGTTCATAGACAGTTTGCTGTGAAGACAAACTCAGACTCTGTTGCCCAAGGGTATAACATACATGGACTGTGTAATGTGTAGCAGCCTTTTTCTTCTTTTTAAAAGGCGGGATTGTTAAAGTTTAGGACACCAGACTCACCTGCCATTTTTAAACCTACAATAATTATAGCCAGAAACGTGGCTTTGGATGAAAACACCTAACTGAGGTCCCATCTGCCTGAGCTGGTTGTAGCGCATGTGGATTTACGTGATCCCATGGCACTTACCAGAAACAGTAAGGATGGCCTGGCCACACTCCTGCTAGTCATTATGAAGGTCAACTCAGATCTCATCTAAAAGAGGCCTAGCGTGACTTTCTATGAGACTAGAAAAGTTGTGTTGATTCATCTTCAAGCCACACGTTTAGCTAAACTCCAACAGTTCTGAGTATTGCGATGCCTACTGCAAATAGAAACAAATAGAAGTATGTAATGCACAGAAGTACACTGAGTATTAATGTCAACTGTGGTAATAGCTTATTGATATTAACACTTTTTTTTTTATTATTTAGATATCTGTTCTTACTAACTTATATACTCCCCAACTCACAAAACTTAAGAAAACGTGCAATAGCATTGTCAAATTTTCTGCTGACTCTTCTGTTCAAACTCGCCACTGTGACAAAATTAATCAGCTTCACTGGCTTGAGTTCCCATGTTTCCTCATATTCATCTTCTTGAAACAGGCCCATAAAATTCTTTACATTTCTAATACGTGTCCTACTCTCAAGCCATGCCTGTCCTGGTATTAACTAGGCCTCATACAGCCTCAGAAAAATCCTTGCTCACCAAATCCACAGCCAGTAACTCACATGACAAAAGCCAATTACTCATGTAGTGTTGTCAAATTCTGGAATTCACTCACATTACAAATACATGAAATCCCTAACCTCAGATTGTGTAAATCTCAATAAAAATCATACTTTTCTTTCAGCTGCTCATCTCTGTCTCTCTAGGCAAACATCTAATTCCAAGATATAGACAGCTGCCCACCTGTGGATCTTCTCGTCTAACCATGGACCACCACCTGCATGATGGTGATTGCTTTACAGTATTTCACCTACTCCATCTACCTCCTCACAAGCTAGCATCCTGAACTGTATCATTTATGATTACTAGCTAATCACTATTAATTATATAATTTAGTGGTCTGTGCTTTCCTCAATTTATTCTAACTTAATTTCTAATATCCTACTGTTCTCATACTCTTTGGTTACATATGTAATGTGCAAACTCATGTAAATATTCTTTCTTGATTGTTAATTGTATGTAAAACAGTTGGAACTTCCCCAATTATGCAAATTATTTAAATCCAATACTTAGATTGTTTTTTTTCTCCAGTGTGCAACTTTATGATAACCTACTGCTTAATACAAAATTAAAGCAGCTTTTTTCCCCAGGCCCAGCTGAAAAGCAGATTCGCATGACTCGTTCATACTTTCCATTAGAAAAACGGAAATAAATAAAAAAATATATAAATTATTGTGATCTCCAATCAGCTGCATACTTCATACACCACACCAGCTCCATCACCCATCATTTTACTCAATATTACTCTCTGTTTTGGGGAATGAGTTAGGAGTTAGCAGATGTTATCACACTGCAGGAAATGAGGTTAGGAACACACCATTTTGTCCTGGGACATCTTCAAATGGGGCTAGATACATAGATTAGCAGGAATTACGAGAATAAGGGGAGGATAGGGTTAAAAGGGATGGAGGGAGGTTTAGGAGGAAATGAGGTAAGGGTAGGGAGGGGCTTAGAGGGTTTTGTCAAGTGTAACTGAGATAAGAGTCACATTTTTGGCGTGAACTTGCTACTTGCAAGTAGTACGTCCAGATGACCTGTAGGTATGCTGGAACGGGTAGGCCTTGGAGGAGTATTGTTAAGGAGTTGTAGTAGCCAGATCACAGTATTCTGTATCCGTGTGGGCATGGTATAACTTTGAGTGTGAGTGCAATTTTTTTTTTTCCTGGGACATCGTGTTTGTGGATAACCTAATGGTGGCCAACCATTTGGAGTCTGGGTTGGAGTGGAATTGTCCAAAGGTGAGTCGTAAGGTGCTGGGCTGGTAGATAATTTACGTATTTTACTTTCGCTGTTAAGATGTTTACTATTACTAAGTCCATGTAGTTCCTGCTAAGTCCGTGCAGTATTATATTAATTGGCAGTTGTTTTGTTCATTCTGTGCTTATACTTTGTTGTTGATGTGGGGGAGCAATGCTTGGGGTTTGTTGGATCAGATCGTTTTTGGCCATCAGGTAAGAGGAGTTGTGTCATTCCTTTTTGTCAGAATAACTGTAATAGGACATGTGGGGTTTGTGGTGGGGGAGACTGCTGAGGAGAGTTCAGTGGAATGGCTGGTTGATGAGAGTTTTAATTCAGGGGTTTTCATGCTGATTGCTTATTGGTGGAGAGTGAGCCTTGAGGCTGTTCATGGAGCTAGGTCTGTAGGCCAGTAGGGTTGATGGTGTCAGTCTGTGGGCTTAACTGCAGCTGTTGGTAACATTCTTTGCAGTGCATACCCGGCAGCGTTTCCCTCAAATGTATCATGCCAGTCTAAAGTGTCCTCATCTTTGAAAGGAGCTTGGTATCGTAAAATTTTCTTTACTGTTCTGACGAGCTGAGGTTGGAAAATAATGACAGACGATGGAGTTTCATACTTCATACCCTTCAGTGTTAGTAAAGTTGTACTATAAACTGGAAATATAAGAGGGTTTTGTCTTTTATATTTTACACATATCTCCCCTTTTCGCGGGCATAAGTCAATAGATTTCTATTGTTCTCAAACAGTACCATGAATCTAATGGGAGATTATGCATCTTAAGACTACTGTTTTAGGTTGCAGGGAAGGACAGATGTTTACTAGTGACAAGTTATAGCATGGAACAAGCAGGAGATTTTATGGGAGAACATATAACAAGCATGCTAGTCTGACATCCGCCTCCTTAATGTGCTGACCATTCAATGAAGCAAATTTGCTTATCTAATAAAACTGCATAGATATAATGCAACGCTATCACAAAGGTTGGTTAGAATTTGAGAGTTACTGAACCTTCATCATTCTTAAATAAGCTATGAGTAGTGAGGCACTTGAGTGTAATAGTTGCTTCACACATGTGTGGTGCCGTTGCAGGGAGGGCTGGACATTTACTAGTGCTCTGGAGGAGATCTTGTTTGATGATTTGGCTCATTCTTCATAAATTGTGGCTGTTCCTCAAACTGTGTGATTTTCTGGCAGGTCACTGGGTTAACTTGAGGAGATGGGTCACTAAATCGTGATATACATTGGTGCTTCGGACTTCATATCCCTTAAGAAAGTGTATGCAGGGAGAAGTTCTGTTGTTTTAGCAACTTTCTAAGTTTATAAGAGCTATATCTGGGATCTGTCCCTATTGTTTCGGCCTTTCTCACCCCATTCTTCTAGGCTTTGTCCACATTTTGCACTGAGAGTTAAGAAGTATGTGACTGTCTACTGTGGCTTGTGGGTGATGGGCAGATGTTTTCAGGCTTTGTGTGGGGAGATACAGTTGGATGTGATGGGCAGTGCATGCTGGCATTGCTCCTGCTGTTCTGACGGTTGCGGAGGTTAAGTAAGAGGTACTTTGGTTCTGGGAATAGGTGTAGTCTTGGGCTTCTGTCTCTCTGACAGTATCCATTATATCTTCCCTTTTCGTGGGCTTAAGTGTAACTTGGTGCGTGATGCATGATTTTCTGCAGTATGATTGGAATGGATGTTATTATATATATATATATATATATATATATATATATATATATATATATATATATATATTTTTTTTTTTTTTTTTGTGAATATACAGGGAGTATCATACCTCTCAACTGTACATATTTTCCCAAAATGCCTAGATTTGTTCGTCAGATTGGTTCCATTATTTTCTCTAAAAAAAAAAATATATATATATATATATATATATATATATATATATATATATATAGGATGTAGCTAGTTGGGGAAAGGTTTATCAGCAGCCTCTTTTCAGGGATGGCATGGCATGAGGTGGCCTTCCTACTATATCTACTAATCAGTGTAAATTTGGTCAGCTCACTCTTGAAATACCCGTGTTCTTTTAAGAGGTCAGAATTTAATTTTCCTCAGACCTGTAGAAGCAATGGTGAATTGAGTGGCCAATACCGCTTCAAACCTCTGGCATGGGACGTTTGAGTCAGTAAAAATGTAAATTTCAGGCAGGTATGACAGCATGAATATACATGAGGTGAGATGACAGCTTTTATTATGTGGTTAAGGGGAGACAATCATGTCTTATGAAACTGACAGTTTGTATATAAAATTGTATGGACTGTTACAAAAGTTGTTGGCTAGTATGGCACGAACTGGTTATAGTAAATATACTGTTGCAGATTTGATTTTAGAAACACATCCAACACTAAAATTATTAATAAATGTATTTTTATTTATTACAAAAAAAAAAAAGAAAAGAAAATGGGGAATAATTAGGATTGACTAGAATGTTTCATGCTCTTTATTATTATGATTAAATCATTACCAAGACTGAAACACGGCTCAATGTGTATGGGGCTATTAGAGATACTAGCGATGCTTTTCAAATGTACATGACATGCTTGATACCCTAAGGTTGTTTAAGGGATATATGTAGGGTTGGCCTTGGGTTATCAAGCATTTAGCAGCTGGACTGCATCTCACAGGCACATAGGTGCCGGACTGGGGATAAAGTCCTGAGCTCCCCATCCGCTGGTCTGGGTTACAATGCAATTGGATAGGAGGAAGAGCTCCGCTTCAGATGGATGGGGGCCATTTCCTGAGAATTCATGTTTGGGAACAGCCTGCTATTCAGGGTTACACTCTCACGAAGGAATTGGTTAGATTGAAAATAGCCCATTAGGGTAATTGCTGTAATATGCATCATCATTTGATAGTACTGCACTTAACTTTTTATTACTGGAGGTTTGAGAGGTGAGAAATGATTACACATTATTTTGCCTATATCTCTATTCTGACACTGTTGTGCACACATAAGGCTTTGGAGCTGTAGGAGGTGATACAACCATTTTGGGTCAAGTAGTAATAGGTCCCTGGTTACGGGCAAGGGAACGTGGATTTAATTCAGGGCATTGGGGGGGTAGGTTCTCTTACAATATGTTTGCCTTTCACCTGCTTTTATAGAATTATCAATGTCCGGCAATTTGGAGGCAAATCATTGATGACTGAACTTGGGAAGGGGGGGATGACAGACACTTAAGGTCAGTTTTAGATAATTAAATAAATTCATGTTGCTGCAAACCCTTTATTTACTCATCTTTAAAGTTTATAAGAGCAAGATACATAAGGTAGATGGAAAAAGGGGTGGGGGGTCACAATGATTAGGTTTTACTCCATAGGCACAGGGAGCAGGGTTTGAGATTCATAGTTGTTTCAGTTCTGGTAAGGCAAGGTGATTAATTAGTTTTCTTTTACAGATTGTGGAGGTACAGACTTGAGCAGGCCTCGATTGTTGACCTGAGGGAACAGGAGTCAGAGGAGATGGAGTCTGTTCAGTGGATGTCACGGCCACTTGGGTGGTGCACAGGAAGGTCACAGATGGGCATTTGCGGAGTGCCAGTGGTCAGTACCCCAATCAAATGTCTTCAAAAAGTAATGGATTCTTTTGTGTGGATTTTGATGGCTGGAGTAGTGCACAATGGGGTTATGTAAGGAGGTATGTTTGGGACAAGGTAATGTAGAATGGGGGGATTATGTACTGGGAATTTAGGGGTTACAGGTGGGGTAGAATATCAAAGTCATAGGAGTGTAGATTGCTATAAGGTTACTGGGTTTAGGGCCCTGGTAGGCCAGCCTGGTTTTATTTCTTATTTATACATATGTCCCCTACTGATGTTTGGGTTAATGAAGTTGCTTTTCAGATAGTATAATTAGGTTGTTTGAGTAGGGGTTAATAAGTTGTTTTAGTTTACCATTGTGCTGCCTTTGGGCTGATTCACTGGGTTAGTCCTTGGGGTAGATGGATAGGTTTGGTCATAGAATTTTACATTTTGCTTACAACTTTATAGGAGGTTTTTGGGTGTGGGGGCACAATTTTAAGATGTTGTGGAGGCCTGTGGATGACAGGATGGAGGAGCAGCTGTGGATGCTGAGTATCTAGAGTTTCAATTTAACATTGTGCAGGTTTAGCGGGAGTTGGAGATTAGGGTTTACTTTATGGTGTCTCAAGGATGCACTGAGGTCATTAACAGGGTGTTTTTGGTTGTTAAAAGTTTTTTTCCATTGTAATGCAGGTAAGATGATGAGATTACTAGGCAATTGAGGCATTAGGAGAGGAAATCTTATTTTGGCCATTAGTATATCTGTTGGATGGATAAAGAGCTTGCAGTTCACCATGATGACATGCCACCGACTTTGTTTCGTTGTTGGTGACATTGGACAGTTTAGGGTTCTGGTGATATATTGTGCACATAGGGTTTTCGCCCCTCTTGGGTTTAGTGTTTTGTAGTACATTTGGCAGGTGTTTACTGGGGACTTAGCCTGGTCAGGCCTTTGGACATGGATAGGGAGGTTGGCAGGGATTTTCAGTTGGTTGGCAATTGGGGTATGAGATGTTAGGTTGGGGTATATTTTTTGGGGGCCTGGGTTGGTGGCTTGTTGGATGGCAGGAACGAGGGAGGTTGAGTAGGATTTTGCATACTTGGTGGCTTTGTGTTAAGTTGGCATAAGAGGTTCATATGGAGTTGTTGGGGATTAGGGATCATTTTCTTTTGTTTCATATGGAAGTGGCATGATGTAGATTTAAGTGTGTTACTATTTATAAGGGGTAGTTGATGTGATGGCAACAATTTAAGTGGAGTTTTTTTTTAAAAAAGGGGTTTTCATGTAGTCATTGCATACCCTGGTCAGTAAAATGGGGATGCCATTTGACGTGAGGGTATGCTGTGGCCTTGTCATGGTTTCAACAGGCAATGGGTTAAGTATTTGGTTGTTTACTTGGCTGGTAATTACTGAGAGTCTTTATGGAGGGTTTGTAGTACAGTAG
Organism: Protopterus annectens; assembly: GCF_019279795.1. NCBI lineage: Eukaryota > Metazoa > Chordata > Ceratodontiformes > Protopteridae > Protopterus > Protopterus annectens. Next base: position 736,248,657 of record NC_056749.1, read on the forward strand.
TTGGGTAATTGAGGAGGGGTGTGCTAGGTTATGAGTTTGCGGTTGCTGTTTTAACCTGGAAGAGGGATCAGTGGTTTGATTTTAGCATTTTAGGTGACTGAATAATTTTTCTGTTTATGTGATAGGGATTTGGGAGGTGAAGGCTGGGTTACAGTGGTACACCAAATAATGTTTGGCGTTATACGATTATATGGGGTTAGGTTGTGGGAACACTTTAAAGATATTTCAGTTGGTTTTATGTTCATTGGGGAAGTTAAATGGGGTTTTTAATGTGGCATGGTGGTTTGCAATTGCCTATATATGGTTGCAGTGGGTTTAGTACTCCTGGTTCAGTGGCTGGTATTTTCCTGGTAATCATTGCAAGGTTTCTATTGGTTGTGAGGTAGGGCTTAGTTAGATCAGGTGCAGTAGTCATGTTAGGTTAGGAGGTTTTGGCTTGCTACTTTAGCACAGGTGATGGGTCAGTGGTTGGTTTCATCTGTTTAGGTAACTGGTTGTTGTCATTAGTTAGGTGATAGGATTAGGAGGTGTTGACACTGATCCAGTTTGGTAGTAAGGAAGGGGTACACAGAGTGATGATTAGCCTTATGCCTTACTGATGGGTGGGTGACGGAATTTTTGGTGGAGAAAAGGGGAACAGCCTGGTCAGGCTGGTGGGCAGAGAAGAGGGGCAGGCTTGCCCTCTTCTGTTCCTCCATTGGTGTTGGATGTGCAATTCAATAAGTTGGGAAGGTAAGTGAGGGGTTGCTTTGTTCGATAAGTTAATAAGCAAGCAGAGCTGCTTATTTGGTTGGTGGTGTTCAATAAAGGTTATTTTATGTTTTCTTTCATGGATGTTATTCTACCTGTGGCATATTTTTGGTCGAAATTTATAATTATTGGTCAACAATCATGTGTATGGAAGTTTAATAAAGGTAGTCAAATGTCATTCAGTGTTGTGTGGTTATTGAAGTGGACCAGGACAGAGCTCTTCTCCATCCCAAGGTAATGATATGTTACAAGAGTAAATGTCCAGCTGTGCCAATACTGTCACATGCCTGCCCTCGCTAACATCTTCTCCCATGTGGCCTAATCATCTGTTTGTACCTGCAGCCACATCCTTACATCCTTGAGAAGGTGGCCAGGAACTGACAAAACCATATCTTATCTCCAAAAGGTCAGTGACCCTGAATTATTCCTGCCGCAAGAAAAATTGGTCCTTATTCAATCCCTGCTCACCAGCTCTGCCGATGGAAATCCTTCCCTTGTGGTAAAGTGATCTAGTTTTAACTGTCAGTATATAATAACTAATCTTCAGAACACCAGAAAATACTGATGATAAAGTACAATTTTACAAGCACAAACACACTAAAAACTGCATGCCCCCCACCCCCCCAACTATATATACCAACTCCAAGATCGTACTACAATGGGGAAAAGGGCATATACCTTTTAATTGCCTTACAGTACTCTACGCAGTGACATACACACTAACTGCAGTTCATTGAAATGAGATTCATCAAAACAAAGTAGACCCATATATATATATATATATATATATATATATATATATATATATATATATAAAATGCTTCAATCCTACGCTAACAATCATACTTCAACAACTTATTATACAAGTCTCAGAGTCCAACAGTAAAGCTGGAGAGTCTCTAATACTCTACATCTCAAAAATATGGAATTCCATTCCTCAACTCTTAATATTCAATCCCAACTTGACACATTTCAAATGACTCCTAAAAGACTACCTCTTTTCTAATTGGTTCTGTTGACGTTCTTCTCTTACTCATATGCTATGTTTCTAATTTTGTCAAACTAATTTTCTTCCCTGCAGGCTATTTTCTCTCCTACATGTTGACACAATTATTAACCCGCTAGTGAACTCTTATTTTTGTTTTTATTGTATACTGTGCGACTTTTTCCTCTCTAGTTCTCACTTACCTGATGTGTATTTATTTGTTATTGTGCTATTTATATTTGTATTTTTTGCAGATTTCCTCCCAGGACTCTGCTGGAAATGGGTTAACACCCTGTCAGACTATCCCAGTTAACACAAGTAAATAAATATATCCTCCCATTGTTTCTTTGTGAATTCTTATCCAATCTCTCTTCCCAATCCTTTCTAACATCCTTTGAATGATTCTTATAGTTCTCATGCAATATTTTATATGGTCTACTAATTATTCCTTTTTAATGGCAGCTTCTGTTCTAGATTCTGCTAAAAACTCTAGTCTTTCACTTAGGACCCCCTATTTCTTTCTTTTTGCCTATACCTGGATACCAATCCTTGATAAGGAAGGCGATCTCTAACTTGCAGTCCAAATAAATTCTTGCCATTTTTCCATTCTATCATCTTTCCCTCTTTAGTTATTTGCTCCCAATACTTTTTTTTTTGTTTTCTTTGCCAATCTTCTCCAATAAATTCCAGTCCCCTCTTACTTATTGTTTATATCCCTAATTGCAGTCATCCCTATAGACAGAATCTCCTTTATTCGTTCTCTTGTTTGCTTAGTTCTTAGAATACAGTTAATGTAAAAAGTTTACACACCCTTACTAAAATGCCAGATTTCTGAGATACAAAAAAATGAGGCCACAATAAATAATTTCAAAATTTTACCCACCTTTAATGTGACCTATAACATGTACAATTCAACTGAAAAAGAAATCTGTTAGGGGGAAAATATAAAAAATAAAAAATGTACAATAAGCCACAAGTGTGCACACCCTTAAACTAATATGTTGTTGAAGCACCTTTTGATTTAATTACAGCATTCAGTCTTTTTGGGTAGGAGTCTATCAGCATGGCACATCTTGACTTGGCAATATTTTCTCACTCCTCCTTGCAAAAGTACTCCAAATCTGTCAGATTGTGAGGGCATCTCTTGTGCACAGCCCTTTTCAGGTCACCCCCACAGATTTTCTATTGGATTTTATGTCTGGGCTCTGGCTGGGCAATTCCAAAACTTTAATTTTCTTCTGGTAAAGCCATTCTTTTGATTTGGAGGTATGCTTGGGGTCATTTTCATGTTGAAAGGTAAAATTCCTCTTCAGCTTTCTAGCAGATGGCTGAAGGTTTTGGGCCAAAAGTGACTGGTTATTTGGAACCATTCATCATTCCCTCCACCTTGACTAAAGCCTCAGTTCCAGCTGAAGAAAACCAACCCCAAAGCATGTTACTGCCACCAACATGTTTCACCATGGAGATGGTGTTCTTTTGGTGATGCGAAGTGTTGTTTTTGCGCCAAATGTATCTTTTGGAATTGTGGCCAAAAAGTTCAATCTTGGTCTCCTCAGACCATTTTCCCACATGCTTTTGGGAGACTTGGTATACTGTTTTGTAAATTTTAGGTGGGCCTGGATGTTTTTCTGTGTAAGAAAAGGCTTCTGCCTTGCAACCCTACCCCATAGTCCAGACATATGGAGAATACAGGAGATTGTTGTCACATGTAGTACACAACCAGTACTTGCCAGAAATTCCTGCAGTATTGCTATAGGTCTCTTGGCAGCCTCGCTGACCAGTTTTGGTCTTGTCTTTTCATCAGTTGTGGAAGGACATCCAGTTGTTTGCATTGTCACTGTTGTCCCATATTTTCTCCACTTTTTTATGACTGACTTCACTGTGTTCCGTGATATGTCCAATGCTGTGGAAAGTTTTTGTACCCTTCTCCTGATTGATATCTTTCAACAATGAGATCCCTTTGATGCTTTGTAAGCTCTCTGCAAAGCATGGCTTTTGCTGTAGCAGCCAACTGAGTAAACGTCAGGAAAATCCTACTAGGACAGTTGAACTTTATTTGGGGTTAATTAGAGTCTCTTTAACTGATGGCAGGTATGTACCCAAGAAGACTGAATGCTGTAATTAAATCAAAAGGTGTTTCAACAATGTATTAGTTTAAGGGTGTGCACACTTATGCAACCAAATTTGTTCCCTTAACAGATTTGTTTGTTTTTTAATTGAATTGTACAGGTTATAGGTCACATTAAAGGTGGGAACAGTTTTGAAATTATTTATTGTGGTCTCATGTTTTATATCACAAAAGCCTGGCATTTTAACAAGGGTGTGTACACTTTGTATATGCACAGTACTTTTTTGCATTTTAACAAGGGTGTGTACACTTTGTATATGCACTGTACATTTTTGCATTTTAACAAGGGTGTGTACACTTTGTATATGCACTGTACTTTTTTGCATTTTAACAAGGGTATGCACACTTTGTATATGCACTGTACTTTTTTGCATTTTTACAAGGGTGTGTACACTTTGTATATGCACTGTACTTTTTTGCATTTTAACAAGGGTGTGTACACTTTGTATACGCACTGTACTTTTTTGCATTTTAACAAGGGTGTGTACACTTTGTATATGCACTGTACTTTTTTGCATTTTAACAAGGGTGTGTACACTTTGTATATGCACTGTACTTTTTTGCATTTTAACAAGGGTGTGTACACTTTGTATATGCACTGTACTTTTTTGCATTTTAACAAGGGTGTGTACACTTTGTATATGCACTGTAATTTTTTGCATTTTAACAAGGGTATGTACACTTTGTATATGCACTGTACTTTTCTGCATTTTAACAAGGGTGTGTACACTTTGTATATGCACTGTACTTTTTGCTACTTTATAGATATAATATTCTGCATGGTTACTGATATTCTCCTTAAAGGCCTGCATCCAAAATCACAGTCTCTCCTGGTTTCCTGGGCATCCCCGTTGTTTCAACATCACTCCTTTCAGCTTTGAATTGTAGTTTTCTACTTGTGCTATGTATAGGAGTCTGAAGTGTGTAGCTCTCAAATACCCCCTTCAAACTGGGTAATCCCAATCCTCCCTGCTCTACTGGAAGAATCAGTTTATCCCACTTGACTCATACCATCTTCCCCTCCCAGATAAAGTCCTGAAGATCTTTATTAATTATCCACAACTTCTCAGGTTGGTAAAAATATGCCTGACCTGTTTATAAGACTAATGGGGCTAAAAACAGTTTAACTGCTTGCATCTTACTATCCATATCCATATAACAAAGCTTCCACTTCTTAGTTTTTATATTATCTTTTGTTTAGTCTCTTCCCATATATCCTTTAGCTGCCACACTGGAATCATTTTTAATCCATACTCCTAAATACTTCATTTTATCATGTCCCCATGAATAGGGATATTGCGGAACCAATTCATATGTGGGTACATAATTTATCACTATTGCCTTTGTTTTAGCTTCATTAATTTTGTATCCTAAAAAGATTTGAAACGGTCTCAAAATGATCCATAACACTGTAATGTCTCTTTCTTGTCTAAAATAATATCATCTGCAAACAGAGCCAGCTTTTCTTGACTGCCATACCAAGTATATCCTTGAATTTCTGAGTCCCTTACTTTCTTTGCCAATTGTTCTAAATATAATGCAAATAACAAATGGGGAAAGAGGACACCCCTGCCTAGTTCCTCTACTCAAGCAGAAATTATCAGAAAGGACTCCACCCACTTTAATGTCTGCCTTCAGTCCCTCATATATCCCCCTAATCAACCTTATTTTTGAAAAAAATTTCACTGTTTCATTTATGACTCTGGGCTCTGGCAATGTTCACATTGTTAAAAAACATAACTTTCTGGGTTCCCTTGAAAACAATGGCATGTGCATTTTTAGGAAAACCATCTGGATGCCAGATGTAAATATACAGCCAACATTGAAGGAGTGGGAGAGAAAAACAATAGAATTTAAGTAAAAGGATAAGTTCAGTCAGAATAACAAACGGGTCAGACAAGAACAAAAATGAAACCCAGGCTGTTATTTAGAGACAACTAAAATGACTCTAAATACTAGGCAAAGAATTCCCATTTGATAGACATTGTGGTGCAAATAATGAAATACAGGTATGGATTGACAGGCAACTTTCATGGCTTTGTATAGTTGCCGAGGGGATCCAAATTCAGAGGCATTGCTTTGCCCAGCTACGCCACTGGGTTGTGATACTGTATGCACATTGCCAACTGAAATTAAGGTGTGTGTGTGTGTGTGTGTGTGTGTGTGTGTGTGTGTGTGTGTGTGTGTGTGCGTGCGTGTGTGTGTGCGTGCGTGTGTGTGCGTGTGTGTGTGTGTGTGTGCGTGTGTGTGCGTGTGTGTGTGCGTGTGTGTGTGTGCACACTGCTAAATAACACGGTAATCTTCCCTGAAGCAAAATAGCATAAACAAAGTAAACAGAATCTTGTAAAAAAAGTAAATTAATGCTAGAAATCTGGCCTGAATATACTTAAACTATCTCTTTCAAAATTAAAACAGCATGTATAAGTAACATGTTATTACTTCCTATTGATGTTTATCAGATTCTGATATTTCTACAAAGATGGAGATGGCAAGCAGGACTGATTCACATAAAAACAAAGAATGGTAACCTTTCAGTTGTGCTGTCTCTGAAAAAGTAGTAACATAATATAAAGTGACATTTCTACTATATGTTAAACAAAATGAGGTGGCAAAATATATGCAGCAGGTATATTAAAAAGCACCTGTATACCATATGGTGCCATATTGTACTTAAGGTAAGTTAGCGTAATTAAGAAAGTATACCATATGGCACCATATTGTAATCTGACTAAGGAAAGTATACCATATGGTGCCATATTGTACTTAAAGTTAACGTAATTAAGGAAAGTAGAATGTTACTCTTATCTGTATGAAATTTCTTTACATACTTGATTTAAGTGATTTAGAAAGGAAAGGGAAGGGTATAGAAAGGATTTATATGGGGGATATTTTCTAAAAAAGGGATGTTCCTACGAAAACAAATAATGATTTGTAATAATGACAATGTTGCTGTCCCTTCAGTCTTCCTTTTGGTCCAGGATCTTTAAATTGTTTGATGCATGGGAACTGAATGAGGACTCTACCATGGCAAGATTGAAATAATTGTGCGCGATATCATCAGGGGAAAAATTCAGATGAGTAAAACATATATCTTAATTCAATTAGTTTCCTAGTTCATAGGTTCATAGTTTCACAGGAGTATACTAGGCTAACGACCACAAGGGCCCTTTGAAGCCTAGCCATGCATCCTAAATCTCGGACACGTTCTTCATGAACTTCCACCAATTTTCTTTTACAAAAAGAGATTTCACATATTAGACAATCGTAGCTTTCACCAGTAATGATAATTGTGTCTCTAAACTTAGCACAACGAGGAGAACCTGATCACAGACATAAGGCACCTTCACAAAAGTAATATGCTACACTGTAAAAGAAGGATTTGAAATTCAAAAATAGTTTCCTCCCTTTCAGATGAAGGAGAGATGGACTTCTTTTCCATTTAGATTTATCTGAAACATTTACAGATATGAGATTAGGTGAAGACTGCCCTCCCTGACCTGTAGACCAAAATTAGTCCCTGCAATATGCCATTCTAGGTCTAGGTAGCTGACCCCCTTTCAGCAAAGCAATAACAATTACTTTAGCTAACCTTTTAAAGTTAAAATGGATAGTAGGCAAGATCAGTTGAGGTTGCTCTGTGAGAAATAGTAAAGTAGAATTAAAAATGTCCTTATACAAAATTAAAAGATCTTGGCAAATACAATAAATACTGTATTAAAGATTTAGAAAAAAAAGGCATTTTCACAACCTCATTCCATCAAAAATCTTTTTGCCTGTGCTAAATTAATAAGGCATCTAAAGTTAAGGCATGGGAGATAGTGTATTACAAAACAAAGTGCATCAACTATGTTGGCCCTGATTCCAAAAGACTTGCTCTCAGTATAAGTGATAACTTACACTGAGGACAAGTGTTTTGGAATCTGGTCCTTATAATAACCCTGTTTATAGATAGGCCTTACAAAGAAATAAGTCTCTTATACTGAAAGCTAGTTTTTCAGGATCAGGACAGACTTCAACCAACAGCAACTCTAAGAATCTGCCCCAGTGCATTTAATATATCTGCATCAAAAGTTTAAATGCTTGACCAAAGAAACAGAATCTGAAGCCAAGAGTATGAAATCAGCCCTGTCCCTTGATGCAGAGTAACAACCCAGTCTGCAGATATACTGGAGGAACATATCCACAAAAGACTGCATCCATCTAAAATGAAAACTTGCGGTCTTTAACAAATTAAATACTTTTGCAACAATATATAAAACAATAAATAAATAGTGATACTAGACTGCATGCAAGGAAAAATGACAGTTTAACAGAATGCATATACAAAATGTTTTGTAATGACTTAAAATCAAGCTGAAGAAAGTTAGTGTAAGAAAGATAAAATCTATACAATTTGTGTATGTGACAGTATCAAAGCATAAAACAACAACAAAATAAATAAAGTTGCCTGCAAGAATTAGAAACGCAGAAGTTAAACTAACACAATTATACATTGATATAACAAATAACAGCAGGACTTTTCAGAGATTTGGGATACATAGCTAAGCTTAAAATGTCCCTAGTGGTTGTTATCCTAGTACACACCTATGAATTTATTTAAAAATGGAAACCACAGCTGTAATTAAAATAAACTAATGCAAAAAATATCTGTACATTACTTAATGATTCCATTGCCAGTGAAAGCTTGTAGGTGGGCGAAGATACTACCAAATAAGAGAGGAACCACAGTTCCTTTCCCTGTGTGAGAAGGATAAAACTATTTCATCACTGAGAGTAGGTTGAGGAAGAGCTACTAAAGTTAGAGAAAATGAACAATACAGAGAAAGTAGCATAGCCAACGTTGTGGGCTTACTGACTGTTATCCCAGCAAAGTGAAAGGGACATTCAGTGCAAATATGCATAGACATATCAGTGACAAAGGAGGACATCCAAGGAGAATAACATTTGTAGTGGATTACACTATTAGTGATTTGAAGTCATGTTATCATCACTTGAAATTATATCCAGATAACAGAAGTGTCATTTACAAATCAGATTGGTATTAAGAATAATGAGCATAAAAAATTAATTTTATAAGTAAAGTTCAACAGCAGCAGTATTTCAACATGTCACACAATAGGTTATTCCATGGATGTATACACAATATACATGTAGACAAAAGTCATATATTTGGTAAAACACAATAACATTGTGAGTTTCTAAGGAAAGCACTTGACAGAATGGCACACATAACGATGTAGACTTTCGCTGAACAAAGATGAAAAGTCTTCAAGTGATTTTTTTAGACTATAATTTATGGGGTCATATTTTTGCTGAAAGGAATGTCACCAAATATTAACTTGTTTAAGCGTTTATAGGGTATATCTAAACAGACAACTGTAAATTTAAGACATTCACTAGACATACCAGATTATAGCTTGCTGCTTTTTAAGGATATGAATACAATCACTACAGCTTGGAAAAACTGATTAGAAAGCAATCATTTTGAAAAGGCAAACATAAATATGAAAACACTTGATCAGCTAGAAATAATGTTCAGAGTCATGTCATCCCTGAAACTAAAGTGTGATATGTTCTTATATTTCTGTATGTTCAGTAGACCTTAGAGAAGTTGGAAATCAAATGCAAGGTTAGAAAGAGAAACATATAACATATGCCAATGCTAGTAAATCAATAATTGTTTTATATATATATATATATATATATATATATATATATATATATATATATATATACATACAAAAATATATCCCTAATCAGAAAAAGACACTGTACATGTGAGGATTTTGAGACATATTTATGTGTGAAAGATTTTAAATTAATAACCAATACATTATATGAAATCATTTTCAGTAACCTGAAGCAGAAATCTATTTTTAGAATTGAAAGATAACAACTAACTCTGTTGTTGTTATTGTTGTCTTTCGGCTTTTCCCAGTTAGGGGTCGCCGCAGCAGAACTCCGGTCCGCGGATTGGCAGTAGATTTTGATGAACGCCGAGGTGCCAGCTCAACGTTCAACCTTCAATAAAGGCACACCTATTTACGCATGTCTTTCGAACGCCCACCCAACCGCAGGGAGGATATGCAGACTCCACACAGATGGCACTGCCCGCACTCCAGCCGAGAATCAAACAGGAGGACCTCTTGCTGTGAGGCAACAACACTACCGCTGCACCACCGCGGATACAGCAACACATACTGTGAACTTATCAATTTAGAGTTCAATATAAAAAGTGTAAGACAGAATATGCATTATAATGTCTCAAGCCCCTTTTTTAGCAGAGGCTCATGGAGAAAAGCTGCAAGGTCTTGAACCTTGGATAAGAAAAGAATTTAGGTCAGAAAGGATTTACCACATTTCATCTAAAATACACATAATTGACTGAAAAAAATTTGAATGCAAAAGGTTGACAGCACCATACTTGACACACTACTAAGCATGCACTGGGAAACAGCCTCAGAAAGTTCAAAATCAACACTTAATAAGCAATCACACTGAACTGTTAATTATACATACTAACTCTGAGACTGCACAAACATGGGATAATTACACATTTCTCAACCACTAGGAACTGTGCAATTTCACACACCTGTTGATCATCAGCTTAGTTGACCATGTGGTCAACTAAGCAGGGATCTATATTAAAATAGCGAAACCTCACTTACACGAATACCTAAACGCAAACACAAATAGCAAACCGTGAAAACACCGAACGTCCTCAAGCGCGAAATTTGAAATATTGAATTGTCATAGTTGGCCCTTATCCGGTACAGCTCCCTAACGTAAATGTGCAATAGTTATGGACCTTAGGGTTAGGGTGCGGGTTAAGGTAAGTGCATACATAGTAATACATGCAACCTCTACTTTAGGGTTAGAAGTAGGGTTATGTTAAGTGTATGTATAGTAATATAGTTGTGTAGCTAAATGTATACGTGAATTATACTTTTCTCGTAGTTGGGTGTTGTTTATAGTTAGATACATTTGTGTGCATTGAATGTTTGATTAGGATATGGGATATATGGGTGAAGTGTAGATATGGGAAGTGTGGATTATTTTGTTTGTGTAGGTAGTACATAGCGGGCAGTGGGGTTGGCCAATTATGGCAATTCGATATTTGTAATTTCGTGCTTCAGGACATTCGGTGTTTCCGTGGTTTGCTATTTATGTGTCAGCGTTTAGGTATTCGCGTAAGTGAGGTTTCTTCTGTATTTTAATATAGACCCCATAAGCAGCTG
>NC_056749.1:736264757-736274757 GCF_019279795.1 Protopterus annectens
CTCAGAGGTGACCTGTGCCTGACATACAAGGCCATGTCCAACCCGGAATTAATGGGCATGCTCCACCTCAAAAAATCCAAATCTACCAGATCCACTAGAGCAAGCGACTTAAACCTTAGCACGGATATAAATAGGACATGCTGGAGGGATAGATTTGTCACCCAGAGACTCCCTATGCTGTGGAATAAAATCCCGGTCCATGTGAGGCAGAGCACCTCGCTGGCTCTGTTCAAGAGAAATCTTGACCGGTGGATGGGAGATCATAGGTTTACCCCAGGAATCATCTCTGTGTCACTGCTGGACAGAGGCACAACAAACTAATGGGCACAGTATTTTTTAACATAAGGGGTGGCGTAAGCCACAAAACTTTGGGCTAGGCTTATAAATGCCTTAGGGCAGATAGCCTAGTATAAACCTATGAACCTATCTGTCCCAAATCATCTTCACTAAATCATAGAATCATAGGAGACTAATAGGCCATTGACCCAGAGGTCATTTCAAGCCTAGCCGTTTCATCCCAGTGTAATACCATAGCTACACTAGTCAGTACCCAGGATTGTATTTAATAATGACTGCTCATATCCAAAAGAAGTGGGGCACTATCCCCAGTAAGAATTTATGGTGCCCATCCATTCGTCCAGGTCCCTTTTGAACAGTGTCATAGAGGTGCTCTGCTTCATATGAGATGGCAGCCGATTCCAAAGATGCGGCAGTTGCTGGGAGAAAAATCTGTCCCTCCAGCACATCCTATTCAAGTCGCAGGCCATATTTAGATCCCTGAAATGGGTAGCTCTAGTCCCGTCAGATTTATAGATGTGCAGCAAATTCATTAGGTTTAGGTCAGAGGTTGTTCTGTAAGCCAGACATAAGTCTCCCCTGAGAAGTCGATGAAATACTGAGTATAGTGACAGGGACTTTAGTCTGTGTATGGCACATGCTGAAGTCACTTGATCTTCTTAGTTAGAAACCTCTGAGGTCTCTCCAATTGCTGCAGGTGTTTTGTACGGTACATGCCAAAAGGGGCGTTGTACTCAATTATGGGCCTGATTAGTGATGAGTACAGAGGGCTTATAACCTCCTTTGCTCTAGAAGTGCTGCCTTTGCTAATCAAGTGTGCTATGTAGAAAGCCTTCCTTACTACACTAGACACATGGTGCTCAAAGTTAAAGTCGCAGTCTACTTGTGATCCCAGATCTCTTACCACTTCATAGGTACATAGGGTATTGTAGTTAATTTGATAGTGTGAAAGGACATTATTTTTACTGAAGGGAATGCTGATGCATTTCTTTGCATTCAGTTTGAGACCATGACTAAGACATCAGTCGTTGGTCTGCATAAAACCTTCTTGAAATATTCTGACATCATTTGGGGATTCAGTAATTGCACCCAGTTTGCAGTCATCTGCAAACATGGTCAGCCACAGACCCTTAGTTTTGGCCTGAACGTCTGAGAAGTATATACCAAACTGTAGGGGGCTCAACACTGACCTTGTGGCACCCTGCTGGTGACAGGTCTGCTGGTTGATATGGAATCACCCACTTTGTTACTGTGTGACTGGTTTGTGAATCAGTTGGCAACCCATTTTACAACAAAGGGGTTTACATTCAGTTTGCTAAGTTTATTGATATTGCATGAGTGTGAGATTGTGTCAAAGGCCTTTGTCAAGTCGAGGTATGCTGTGTGCACAGATTTGCCCTCATCAATGGCTCTGGTGACATTTTTGAAGAAATCCAGCAGGTTTAACAGGCAGGATCTCCCCTTGACAAGCCTGAACTAGGTTGGATCCAGGATTTGGAGATTGCCTATGTCTTTATTTATGAGGTCCATGATGATGCATTTCATGGCTTTAAAATTGAGGCCGTTCAGACTTATGGGTTTATAATTCCCTGGGTCTGTTGCCGTTCAGACTTATGGGTTTATAATTCCCTGGGTCTGTTGCCAAGCCACCTTTGTGGAGGGGAATAACTGTTGCTGTTCTCCATTCTGCATAAACAATGCCAGTGGTTAGGCTATGATTAAATAGGGTACTTAATGGTGATGCTAGTTCATGTCTGTTTGTTTAGAAGACAGCCTGAGATGCCATTTGGCCTCATAGAAGCTGTGTTTTTTTGCTTTAGACAAGGCTTTAATGACCTGCTCTTTGGATATGTATGGTGGGGGCGGAGTTGGAGGCAAGGCTTATGATAATTTTTGCAGGGGACAAGGGAGTGGAATTTTCAACAAATCTGTTTGCTAGCAGGTTTGTTATCTCTGTGGATCAGTGTAATACCATTAGTCATTAGTTTGGCACATAGCTGTAAAAGGCCTTATGATTATTCTTGGCTGTGATTGCTACGTTTTTCTCAAAGTTACCCTTAGAGGATTTGACAAGTTGTCTTGTCTGTTGAGACTAAAGAGGATGCTTTTCCATTGTTGGGGCCTTGCCTTAGTTTACTTAGACAGCAAGGTATTGCATTTGTTGTAAAGTTTGTTGATGCTGGATACCCACCAGGGCAACTTTTTTTAACTGGGGCTCTGGCTTTGATTATCTGTGGAACAGCAGAGCCTATACACTTATACAAATGAGCATACAGGGCTTTAGTATAAGCTTTGGTGTTGTTACCACTTCCAGCTGGTGGTGGGGCTTGGGTTATAGTTTGCTTTGGTGAAGTTTTGTAGTCTGACTTCACCCTTTGTAGGTTGTGGTGTTAGTGTCAGTTCGGAGGCGACTGATTTGTGGTCAGATTTAACTAATGAAGGTCTGACAATTGCAGTGGTCCATCTGTTTGTCATGTTAGTGAGGACCAGATCTAGTATATTTGTTCCTCTTGTTAGGGTTTGAACAATTTGTTCCAGAGAATTTGAGTTAAAGTCAAAGAACGTTTGCAGTAGTGAGTTAGGGCTAGAGTAGGTTTCCCAGTTAATGGTAGGATAATTGAAATCCACAATAACTAGAATGTTTGCCAATATTTAGATTGACTCCAGTTTGGTCAAGTTGACCTCATGTGCATCATTATTCATGAAGGGGGATAGCTGTAACATGAATGGGGGTCTTACCCATAATAATCTGAATATAGAGTAACTCCATGAGTTGTCCAGTATAGCTAGTTGGGAGGTGAATGTATCTCTAATATAGATAGAAACACTGCCTCCTTTGGTTCTCACACATTCGTTTTGTGGTCTGAAGGTGTGGAAGGCATTGTAGCCTTGCAAGGCTAGGGTACTCTTTCAGGTCTTGAACCAGGTTTCTGTGACTGGACAGACATCTACATCCTCCAGTGATAGGGTGTGGAAGGCATTGTAGCCTTGCAAGGCTAGGGTACTCTTTCAGGTCTTGAACCAGGTTTCTGTGACTAGACAGACATCTACATCCTCCAGTGATAGAAGTGCTTCTAGGGTGTGCAGTTTTTGGTTTAAGCTCCTAACTTTTGCAGCATAACCTTTATTTTGTTATGATTGTCAATTTTCACGTTGACAATTTTGTTTTTGAGACCTTGCCTTGCATTATGGGCAGGCAAGAGCCTTTGCCAGCAGCCGAAAGCCCAGTGGTGCCAGGTGCAAAACATCTCTGGCAAAGCAGGGAGGTTTGTGGGACTTGTCATCCCAGGCTGACAGAAACTGGATCCCCATTGAATGATACCAAAAACTAAGCCAGTTATTGAAATTGATCATTTTTTTTATACTGTGGCATCATTCTAGGTGAGGGTCTTCTGCTTTGATGCACAGGTGCCCAAACCACCATAATCTGTTCTTTTTGACTTTTTCTGCAATTGGAGCTAGTTTGGCTTCTGCTCTGATGTCCTCATTTCTTCATCTATCCCATAGTGTGCTTCCTACCACGCATCTCAGGCACTTCATCTCCACCACCTCAAGCTTCCTCATCTGCTCTGCCTTTACTGCCCAGGTTTCTGTGCCACACAGTAGTACTGGTCGCACCACTGTCTTGTACACCTTACTTTTCAGCTTTTGTGGCATTCTTCTGTCATATACTACCCCTGACACTCTGTGCTAGTTGGCTGCAGCCTCTCTAATTCTAGCTTTGACCTCCTCATTCAGAATTCCCTTCTCCTCATCCACCCCTCCCAGATACTTGAAGCTGCTAACCTGTTCCCCTATTTTCAACTTCTGATTTCTCACATTTGCTGCCTTTACAACTGTCTTATCAGTTTCATCTCATGTACCTTCAATTTTGCATTCCATTCAGCTATCCTTTGCTGAAGTTTGCTGAAGTTCTTGCTCAGAGTCTGCCTGTACTGCCACATCATCTGCATACAGCAACTTAGCTGATTTGTCCCCTCCAACCTGTTTGCTAATTTAGTCCATCACAAGTATGAACAGCAGTGGGCACAGAGGTGAACCCTGATGCATACCCACTCCCTCAGGGAACCCCTCTATGAGAGCAAACACTGTATTTACTTGAGTCATTGGGTCCTTGTACATAGCTGTTGATATTTCTGGGACTTTGAACCACTACAGGACAGTCCAAATCATCTTTCTTGAGACCTTGTCATTTGTTTTTTTCAAGTCTAGGAATGCCCATTTGGACGTTTTCCTCACCTCTAGCTTCCCAACTATCTGTCTCACTGCAAACATTGGGTCAGTTGTGCTGCATCCTGATCAGAATCTGAACTGCTCTTCTCCCATCTTACTTTCTACTACTGTGTGTATCCATTTATCACCCTCTTCAGAACATTCATGCAGTGTGACAGGAGTTAGACATCTCTGTACTGCCCACAGTTGTGGATGTCCCCTTTGTTCTTGAACACTGGCATGAGTATGCTTATTCTCCAGTCATATGGAGTTCGTCTTTCTCTCCACACTGCTTTGAGTACCGTCAGGAGCCATTTCTCCCCTATCTCACCCAGCATCTTTATCATGTCTGCTGTGACCTCATCTGAGCCTGCTGCTTTCCTTGACTTCATGTTCCTTAGTGCTGTTCTTTGTTTTTCTATGGTAGGCTCCTCCTCTTCTCTCATCGGAGGCTGTGTCTGGGACAGTACAGCTTCTTTGGGGATTTCTTCATTCAGCAGCCTCAGAAAGAGGGGTTTTCTTCATTCAGAAGCCCCAGGAAGATGTCCTTCCAACTGCCTCTGATTTCCTGTGGACTGTTGATCAGGTTTTGTTAGTGGCACCCCTTATGAAGTCTGTCCCCGACTATCTTCATTATGTTTCTGTCTTTGTCTTCCAACCCAATATATTTTCTTTGTTCCATCTAATAAGTCACTTTCCAGAAGCTGGTCGAGTTCCTCTGGTGCCTTGTTCTTTACTATTGCCGCTCCTTTCCTTCTATTATCAGCAAAACTACTAACCACAAGATGAAAAAAGGGGACAGAAACTAGCTTCTGGTAAGCACACTAAGTACACAACAAAGAATTAAAGAGAATAATTAAAATAAAGTTGTATAAAGATGTGAGAGTCACTGCAACTAAGTAAAGAGCTATAAATGAATATAGTTGTTTATAGGTACAAAAAGTATATACATGGTACTTAGGGCATAGAGTTTACCAAAGTGCAATCACAGGTATAACAATGCACTATCCAGGACCGCAATAGCATAAGCATTTGACCAAATTTAATAATTACTTGACTACACAGAGGATAATAAGTGATGCAAGATAATACAGATACATGGAATGTAATACATAACAGTGTGAAAAGTACAGTTGTGTAAGTAAACTAAAATAACACTAGATGTTTGCAGTAGCCTTAGCTATATGGATTATATCCTACCAAGGATTTAACAGCTGTCCAGCTTCCAGGCTTTAGGGCACCTTCCACGCACCCAAACTGTCTATCAGCTTGAGCTGAGCTGACTGAAAGACAAGTTTAGGTGCTAGCCCTTCAGAGCTTTTCCTGCCAACAGAGAAAGGAAGGCCAAGCCCTGAAGACAATGCTATGAAGAACAAAAATTAAATAACCACACCTTGGTATAAACACACTGCGTGTGCAAGGGTGGGAGGAGGGCGTGTGCAAGGGTGGGAGGAGGGAACAGAGTCTCATAAACAGTCGTCCTGACTTATCGGACTGTCCCTGGTTTGGGGAGTTTCCAGAATTCTTCTTGAAACCCCCTTGCCATTTCTTCTTGAATGTCTATTTACTTGAATTTTGTTGAGACTGTTTATTTTGTTTCTTACCAAAATTGGATGAGGAGTTAGAGAATCCCTTGGAAAACTTGGAAGAGGAGGGGTGAAAAATCTTGAGAGAGTCTCTGTATGAGGTTACTCCTTTCATCAGACTTTCTGATCACGTCTGCAGTGTGTGTGTGTGTGTGTGTGTGTGTGTGTGGGGGGGGGGGGGTGGTGGTATATAAAAACTTAAAAAAACTGAGAAACTTTACTTCCAATCTGCCTTTTTAGGGGCACCTGGCTGACTAACAGAAAATTTGCATGAAGTAACACACACATCATGCAAAGTGGACAGAACAGGAGGAATGGGTGCAGGTTCAGGAAATTCCTTCTATAACAAGCTCATAGTATTTTCTGAGAGACTGAGAAACATCTTTGTTCTCCCAATGAAAGCACTAGCACATTCTAGAAATAGTCTCAGTGAACGAGAACCCCCACAGATAAAGTAAGAAACTGACCTCTCCTTTGAGTCTAAATCAAAAATCTAAGGAGAAAATCTTGTATCTGGCCCCTCATCTTTCTGTTTGGATATAATTTTGAATTTATTCAGGAAAGGAGGTATCCATCTTTCTTTTACCAAAAACTACTGCATAAGAAGGATTAATATCATGAATTCAACCCTGGACCAGACACAGAAAACTACTCCTGCCTAAGGAAATTTGACGAGGCGTAGATACATGCTTAGTTTTCTGTTTGACAGGAAAATAGGACTCACAGTGTTAATAATGTAGGACTTGCAGTGTTATTAATGTAGGACTCACAGTGTTATTAATGTAGGACTCACAGTGTTATTAATGTAGGACTCACAGTGTTATTAATGTAGGACTCACAGTGTTATTAATGTAGGACTCGCAGTGTTATTAATGTAGGACTCACAGGTGTTATTAATGATAGTAGCAGCAGCTTTCCCAGGGATAGGCACAACATTCTGACAAAACAGGCACGCCTTCCCTATTCCTTCTCCCAGGACCAAGAGTGTCTCTCCTTTCTTAGGTTCATAGGTGTTTAATAGGCTAACGACCACAAGGGCCTTTTTAAGCCTTGCCATGCATGCCAAAACTCTGACAAGTTCTGATACCCTTGACAAGTGTAAGCATGCCCCTGGGAAATGAAACATTTACAATCAAGGGCCTGGGAGATGAGCCATTTACAGGCTACCTGTGTCCATTAGAGACACTGGGGCCAAACCAGGGATGAATTTCCTGTTCTCATTCAATTGTCCAAGTTGCACATGAATTGGGTTAGGGAGGAACTGTACTTCACATGGATTGGGAGCCTGTTTTATAGATGAGGTAATCTCTAGGATACATACCGGTCTCTCCAGCAGGTCCTATTTATATCACAGGCAAGGTTTAAGTCTTTAGAATGGGTAATTCTGGTGCTGTTTGTTTTGTGGATATGCAGGTGGTCCATCAGAGTGGGGTCTGACAACACCCTGTATGCCAGGCATTGATCTCCCCTCAAAACCCTATAGGAGACAGAATACAGGGATAAGGCCTTGAGGCAGTCTGCAGAGGACATTTTACTTATGCCCTGTATTCTTTTAGTGGGGAACCTCTGTGGATGTTCCAATTGTTGGATATGCCTGGTTAGGTACATACCAAACAGAGCATTGTATTCAATTATATATCTGATGAATGCAAAATACAGTGGAACAATGACTTCCTTGGACTTGGATGTCATACCTTTGATTATAAATTGTGCAACATAGAATGATTTCCTCACTACTGCAGACATGTGATGGTCAAAGGCTAGATTACTATCTATGTGTGTGTCCTTAAGTCCCTGACTACAGGTCAACTCTAAGGGGTGTGTTGTCAATATGATTGTTACCAGGTGTGGATGACTTCCCAAAGGATACTATTATGCATGTCTTGGCATTTAGTTTTAGTCCATGGCTCTGACACCAGTAGTTTTTTTTCTGTATCAGCCCCTCCTGGACATTTGTGTCATTATGGGATTCAATGACAGTTCCTAATTTGCAATCATCTGCAAATTTAGTCAGCCAGAGACCACTGACATTGGCTTTGACTTCAGAGAATTACATTTCAAAAAGGAGCAGTCCAAGGACTAATCCCTGAGGGACTTCACTTGTAACTGGCCTCTCTGTAGAGGTGGACTCCCTGGTTATAACTTCCTGGGTCCTGTCTCTGAGCCAGTTGGCTATCTACTGGGTGACATTCCAGCTTGTACCTAACATCATGAGTTTGTCAACAATGCCTGAGTGGGGTATTGTGTCAAATGCCTTGGCCAGGTGAAGGTAGTCAGCGTAAACCATTTTTCCCTCATCCATTGTTTTGGTTACCTTCTCAAAGTAGTCCACCAGGTTGAATAGGCATGATCTGCCCTTGACATAACCAAACTGGGTTGGGTTTAGTGTCTGGAGGTTTACAATACCCATTTGATCATTTCCATGATAATTTTTTCCAAGGCTTTACATATAAGACTAGTGAGTCTTATGGGTATGTAGTTTCCAGGGTTGGTAGATGGCCCACCTTTGTGCAGAGGGATGACTGTTGCCTTTCTCCAGTCATGAGGCATGAAGTCTATTAGAAGGCTACAGTTAAATAGTAATTCCAGAGGCCCTGATAGGTCATGTTTCATGCTATTCAGAAGTCATCCTGGGATATTGGCTGGGCCCACTGATGCAGTGTTCTTGATCTTCGAGATAGCATTAAGGACCTGTTCCCTGGTGATAGTAGTGGGGAGTTATATTTTATGGTATTTCCTGAGGGAAGGTTGAAGGGGGGAGAGGGGTAAAATTGGAGCTGAATTTATCAGCCAAGAGGTTTGCTATATCTTCTGGCTCAGTATAGGTGGCTCCATTTACAATGAGCTCTGCACACAATTTTGTATTGTCTTTCAGGTTGTGGACATAGCTAACGAATGCTTTGTGGTTGTCCTTGGCATAAGACATCAAACTTACCTCAAACTTGGCTTTGGTAAACTATTTTTCCTCTGAGTTGTTTTGAGTTGTTTGTTTAGTTTGCCGAGTGTGGCTTTGTCCTGCTGGGTGCTGCACCTCCTACATTTTGACATGATTTTCTTCCTTCTGTTGTGCAGCCTATTGATTTTGTGATTCCACCAGGGTGGCTTGTTTTTTGAGTTAGTTCTGTACTTCTTCCTGGTGTGTACAGATGCCACTATGAAGCTAGTAACGTGCTTGTACAGGGTTTCTGTGAACAGTTCTGCATAGGCAGCAGTAATCTCAGGGTTTATGGGAGCTTGACATTTTTCCAGGTTATCACTCAATAGCAGGAAGTTAGCCTTAGAGTAGTTCCTGAATTTTCTAGGTTTAGCTCCGGATCCAGGTTTTATTTTTACTTCAAAGGTGACCATTCTGTGGTCTGACCGTACAAGGGAAGACATTACAGTAGAGGGTGTGCAGCATCCTATTAGTGAGGACGAGATCCAGTATGGTTGCACCCCTGGTTGGTGTATTGACTATCTGGTCCAGGCAGTTTGTGTTTACAAAATCCAGGAATCTCTGTGCCTGTATGTTTGGTGTCATACAGGATTCCCAGTTAAGAGTGGAGTAATTAAAGTCACCCATGAGTATGTTATTGGGTTGGATGATTGGTGTTTCTAATAAATTTAAATACATAGTATGAGTTTCCTTTGTCAGAGGGGGACCTATAGCTTGCAAGGAAGTGGTATTGGATTTTGCCTATGGCGATTTGAACATGGAGCAGCTCAAGTGCATTGTCCTGTTTGACTAGTCTTGAAGTATATTTATTTTTGATGTAAACAGAGACACCTTCACCTTTAGTCCCTGCCTGTGAAGTAGCTGGTCTAAATGTGTGGAAGGCATTATAACCTGGCACTGTTGGTGTGTTTTCCGTGATTTTAAACCATGTATCAGTGACTGCACAGATGTCAGCATTCTCTAGGGTGAA